>NW_010268764.1:25444-35930 GCF_000690775.1 Eurypyga helias
GCTTTATTTCTGGTTTTAGTTACTCCTGCATTCTTGATTTCTCAGGGGCTGGGTTGGACCAGTACATCCCTTTACCTGGAATTATTCTTTTTTAATGAAATTTTATTTTCCTGAGATGTGTGGGATGCATCTTTAACACGTATAAAAGTCATCTTGATCCCAGGACAACATTCTAGCTATTAATCTCCTATGTATAAAAGATCAGCATTGCTAGAACCAAAAAGCAGTCTGAAAAAAATAATTGAAGTATAATGTAGAGGAGAATTGTTTTCCTACAAATTCTAGAATATAACAGACTTTATCTGTAAGGAAGTTAATATAACCTTAGTCCAAAGTATTTTTAAGCATAAGTATTTAAGCAAGACTGCCTCAAGATATGGGACAATTAAGTGAAGGCTGAGGTAATGCTGGAAACAGTACAGAACCAAGGAGCATTTAGACTCCTAAGTCTCCATTTAAATTAATTTGACAGATCTCTATGTCTTCCTACATCACCAAAAGAGGAAAAATAGAAGTAACTTTTAAACATTTTTTTTCACATACAGCCATAAATAGGACTGCCAGAACTTTAGTCCTTTTGCATTTACGTATGCTGCAGACTATGTAAAATTTCATATTCACAGAAAATCAAGAATATTAATTGAGAAGATAAAGCACAAGCTTTATCTGAAGCTCATTTGGAACATTTTGTTACGTGTTATTGCAGTATCTCTTATGGAGTCAGACTGTGAAATGGCTCGTCAGACCACGACAATGTGATGAAAGGGCAAAAATCTTATGGCTCGATTTAAGCAAAGTTCCAACTCCAGATGACACACAGAGTTTTCAATTCATGAACATGTACCTTCTTTTGAATTTTTACAACGTTATAAACTTAATTATTGGACTGGTTGGACTATTCAGATTCAATCAGATGGAGCTGCAGAAGCCCTTTGTTAATTTGTTATAAAAGAAACAAAACAAATATTATTTTTATTTTCATATGAGTTATGATAGCATTTTAGAAGAAATTCCATGTAGGATTCTGGAGCAAACACCATCTCAGGAAGGAGTTCTGCTGACTGGTACACATACACAAAAATTTCAAGTTAAGAAAAAGGTTTAGGTATATTTTCATAAGACAGTTTCCATGCCAAACTGAAAATGAAGCTTTATTCCACTTGTAGTGCTTAAGCTCCATTTTTCATTAAAATATTGTTGTTTGCTTTTAGTTATCTGTAAATCTTGTGCAAAGTACAATTTAATAACAGTATCATCAGCTAATAGAAGTCGGGATTCTAATTTTTTTGTCAGATAATGATCCAGCTTTCTCAGCCAATTAAATATGAATGATATACCAGACACATTTTTATCTACACAGTAGTATGTGTCCTATGACCTGTACTTGCATTTGTTATTTTCTCCTTCATTTTCTTGATAAAGCAGTATCCTTTGTTTCTCCTGCTACTTATTTTCCAGTAGATATATTACTGTTTCAATTTCTATCCAGAACTCTTTTACAGATTTATTTTCATGGGGTTTATTCTCTTTTTGATATTTCTGAGGAAATAAACACTTCATTTTTTTTAAGATCGACAAAGAATTAGGAGTAAATTTTATCTTAACTTTGATAATTATAACATCTCATACAAACCACTTTTGTTAGTTTTCCCCAGTTAAAAACAGTCACTAGTGAAGGACTGTGGCTTTGTTATACTATCAGCTACAGCAAAATCAACTCCTGAAATCAAAGTCATTGAACTGATTAAAACCTCAGAAGGTGATACACAGAGACTTACACTTCTCAGCTGCAGTTAATATGGTCCTAAAAAGCATTTACATCTTTGTGCTTAAATATTGGTTGCAGTTCACAGCTTTCATTACCACTGACAAATTCAGATAAGTTTTTCTTATGACTAGTGATATGCCCTTAATTCAAGTTCTCTTACTGATAATGGTCTAGGTTATTATTTTATCCTTTATGACTAACCTTTTTTGTCGTTAAAACTGTAAGTATGTCTACAGAGAATGGAGGACATCTGTGATGACAGAGTTGAGGGGAACATTTTGCTTTTGATTCTGCAATAGCATATGTGTAGTGTTCAAATGCGTAAGATGCAATACCTGACATTTAACCTTTGCAGGGGACTATACATCCTCTGAGAGGTTTTTTTTGATGCTTCCACTGAACTGTTATCACTTGCAGCAGTTCAGCTCAATAGAAGCCATGAAATAGTGGGAACCATTTAAGCTATTATCGTATGAACATCTCTAGAAGTAAGTAACATTTTATTCAATGTCAGGTATTAAATAATGTAAATGAAGATGACATTGTTTAATTAAGAAATTAAATTTTTCTTAAACAAAATTGAAAACATTTTATCTCATGTTCAGTTAAAGTATTTTAATTATGGCACCTATAATTTTCACATTTTCTCACTCTTCTCCCTTCCATTAGCAAATTACTTAGATCAGCTGTGATAGCAGTGCATGATTAAACTGATATGAAGAGGAAATAAGCTGCCATTGTGTCTATGAATGTTTGTGCCTTCCTACTGTATCACCTTCAGTTGCATTGAAAGTAAGAATGATGCCAATAAAAAGTGCAGTCTTGATACAATTAGCCTACCAGTTGTACTTGTTAGTATTCCTTAGCTTCTTATTTTTTACTAAAGTAAACAAACACAAAAAGTTATTGGAATGGACCAGCACCTTTTAAGTATCCTGGTGGCGTCTTCCACTACTTCATCCCTTTTAGTTTTACAATAGCCTGGATAGTAGAAAGTTACAAATTACTTCAAATGGCTGTAGTTGAAATGACTGCATATTGCATCCCTGCTTAATGGGAGTTCTTTATATTACTTTGTTGACAATCACCTGTGAGGAATAAAGCTTCAAAACATCCACATAAATATCTGAGGATTTGTTTTCTCTCTGTCTGACCATTAAAGACAAAAGATAAGCAGCAAGGGTGCAGTTGTTTGGTTTGTGAGCTTTGAAGGCGTTTAATTCAGCTTTCAGTCACAAATCTTGACAGTCTGTAATCAAAAACTTATTAACTTCTTTGGTTTGTGATTACAGGGTGCTTTTATGTGATCATGTTCCCTTATGTCTGTGATTTCTGTTGTATTTATGTACTGTAGGAATATTATTAAAATTCATACCTAAATGCTTTAGCTGCATTAAGTCTGACCTGTAAAAGTACTGTGCAAGTCAGGTTTTTTCCTGCCAGCTGTTACTGCTCTAACAACAGATATTTTCTTCCATTCTCACCTGGCTTTGCTGTCAATGTGATTGCTCCTGAGAGATCCACTTATAAAAAGCAGCTAAAGTACATTCAATTAATAAGTCAGAAACTTTGGTATTTATGTGCATCTTTTCTTCAGGGTCTCCTCATTCCCATTGTCCTGTGTTGACATGGTTTCAGGAAGAAATATTTTTTCCTTTCTTATCTCAGTTGAAGTCATTGTGTCTTGCTGTCTTTGTTAAGAGTTTGCTCTAGCACAGTGACATTCTTGATTATATGTATGAAACTCCTAGTGCAGGTCTTTTATTCTTTTATATTGCCCAAACTTCATGTGTGTTTGCATGTTAGAAACAATTAAAGAGTACAAAACTTTTCAACAAAGGATGTCTTACAGAGCATAAATCCTTTATATGCTTCTAAACATAAGTGGCTGTGAATTTCAAGATCCTGTTAATGTGAAAGTGAATTGTGCGTGTTCTGAACCTCTAAGAAGTGTGGTGCACATTTTCAAGTACATTTATAAGCATACTGAGGCACAGTTTATTGATATTTACAGCTATCATAAATTAGTTAGGTGAAGTTTTATTAAACCAACAGCATTCATTATATACATAGAAGTGATAGATTCAAGTTTCCAGGTACTATCCTCCTTGGGTTTTTGTTTTATTTTGTTATGATATTCTTTATACTTATTTTCAGGAAAAAAAAATAGTTACATACTAATATAAAGTCATTCTGTTCTGTGTATACTCCCCTGCTGATAATATCTGTTTCCTTACACTATGTCAGAAGTGCTGAAACCAACCTCTAAGTGCTCGTAATGATAAAAACTCACCCTGGAAAGGATCAGGAAAGAAATTGAGAAAAAATAACTTTAAGACCTGGAGTTTATTTTCTTCCAGAAGTCTCTGGAAAGCAGGAATATCAGAACAGAGAATGTGGTGTAAGTGAGAATAAAGTGCACTTCTTCCATTACACAGATAGACAGCAGGAGTGCGCCTTATCTGATCCAGCTTCAGCCATTTAAAAGATAAGTTTTAAGTTGTAAGCTGTCATCAGGCTGACTTGACACAGGAAATTCTAGAAGATTTTGCTTTTCATACAGCTAGATTAATTACCCTTTGGAAGCATCCATCTATATCCATTGACTATGGAGAAAAACTGAACAAATTGCCTTGGACTCCTCAGTCTTCTCTTAGAAAGCTATAGTGAGCGTAAATACTTATACGTGAAAATAGGATAAGTAGTATAGCTGCAGTAAAAATCATGAGCTGCAAAACAATTTGCTTCTTCCTATTTTTCTGACCTCTTCAGGCTTGTTATAATAGCAAACTGAAAATAAGACAAGTACACTCTAAGATTACAAACTGTATTTGGTAAGTAAGAACGCAAAGAACTCTTGGGAAATGTGACTAAAGGATAAGTATATGTTGCTATAGGAATTAGAAGAAGTAAGAATTATTTAGTAGCAAGTCGTGATATGCAAAGCATAAATTGTTTGCAGGTATCACACTAAAAAATTTGCATCATATCTTAAATGAGTATGTGACAAAATAGAGAATGTTTGTAACATAGCCTTGAGTTTCTCTGGTCCTCTGTTCAAACTCCTCATTCCTCCGCTTTGGATTTCTGTGCAAGCTCTATGAGGATTATTTTTGAGTACATCAAGATGAGGTATTTGAGATGCTAAAATTTTGTTGGTATTACTTTGTTGATAATCTCTACTCATTTATGTCTGAAACAAAACATCAACGTATTCATTCTAGGCTATGTTCTAGTTTGTATTCAACTAGCAGGCCATATATAAGAAAGATTTCCTCTTACTACATTGTTCAAACAAAAGAGTACATTGTTTTTAAAAATGTTGTCACAGGTAACCATGGTCATAGCAAAAGCAAAAGCTAGATTGAGGGTGAGAGACACTGGACACAGTTTAGAACACCTGCAATTCTGATTAGATGTAAGGAAGATTATTTATTTATTTATTTATTATCATGAGGGTGGTAAAACACTTGAAGTGTTTTCCCAGAACACTTGGTGGTGGGGTTTCCAACCTTGATGGTGTTAAAACATTGTCTGAAAATGCTCCTGATCTACCTGATCCTATTGAACCTACTTTGAATAAGATGGTGTAATAGAGACCTCCAGAGGTCTATTCCACCTATGTTAATTTGTGATTCTATTCTATAACTAAAATAGAAGATACAGTTCAATTTTTACCATAAAGAACTTTACATCTATAACAATATTATAATGTACTTTCATGAAATTTATTCAAAATTCTGTCTTTGGAATACATTCACGGAGACACCTTGCAGTTTTGGAATTGATTAGGATAATCAGATTCTTCAACTATTACTAAACTGTAGCTGAGAACAGGAAATTAGTTATCTGGCAGATTTACTGTGTTAAAGCTCTTTTTAAGGGACTCTGAGTTTTTAAAATATCTTGGTGTAACCTTAAGAAACATGATAATGCACCTTAGAGGGTTAATAATCCTTGTGTTTTGTGATTATTATAACCACACGCATAATACTTAGATCCTGACTGATTCCATAATGTGCGTAAGATGCATCTTTGTATCTGCTTCTGCTGAAGTCGTATACATTTTTGCATTGTTAAGGTCAGATTACAATATAGGACTTCAGTCCATGAATACGAAAGATGCCTGAATTTAGCTGATCACATTTAGAATTAACAAAGTGATAAAACTTCTGCATTCATCTCCTAAATGAAAAGCATCTGCTTGTGTTAGGCTCATCCAGCCAGTAACAGATTTGCTTCCATTCATAACTGACAAAATGAGCTACTTTTGCATGCAGACCCTAAACAGCTACCATCATTTTTCCAACTGTGCTAACATTAGTGATCTAAGCAGGATCCAGGTAGTTCTTCACCTGTACCCTTTTTTTTAATTTTTTTTTCTTCAGGATTCAGCTTACTTCCAAAGTTATTTTTAGTTCAAACAGCTGTTTAGTCACAAATAGAGCAGTGCCAAACCCAGAATAACAAGGTGTGTGTAGAGTGAGAAGCTTAGCCGTGGCACCATGCTAACTTGCCTTCAAGGCTTCCTGGTTGGAGCTGACAAGCATCTGGCAACAGGCTAGTCTGTAACACTGCATGAGCTTGCTTGTATCTGTTTGCAAATTACCATGTAAACATGGGTAAAATATAACAGCTGTATTGTTGCAGCTTCTTGACTGTCAGGCTTAGTCTGTTTCACTGTGCTGACAAATAAACTCACAAAACAAATAAACGCTCTGTCCTACAAGTCTTTTCCTCATCTGTTTCAAAATGACAGTACCTTCATACAGTATAATTCCTAGCCCATAGGTTTAGATTTCTGTATGTCTCCATGGAAGGATATATACAGCTTTAAAATGCCATGTGATTTGAGTTTGGCATTAGTAATTGCTAGAACTTCAATGTGAATATTAACAGCAAATGAATATAAAATAAATTATATTTCTTTTCAGGCAGATAAAAAGATATATCTTCTTTATTTGATATTCATGGTATACAATATCTCATAATCTCTATTTGTTCCCTAATCTACCTGTAATCCTCTTCCATTTTGTGTCTTTCATATGATAAACAAAGAAAGTATTTTTAAAATATAACCACTAAATTAATTGTGATTTAGAAATGAAAAGCCAATTGGAAAGTTTGATGAAGAATACACTGAATTAACCAAAAAATTTCCAACAGATCCTTTTCTGAATACAAAAGTGGCTGATGCTGATTTCATTTAATTAATGTTCTATTTGGAATAAGCAAAGTCCAGTACAGTGCAACAGAGGTGTAGCTAATGGAGGAAGACAGCAGAAGCATGTTAGGGTCACATGGAAGATTTACAAGGGAAAAAGAAAAAAAATGTAAAATATTTTCAGGTTGGCCTGATTCTATAGTTCTCATTGTTACAAAGCATAATTCCTAATTTGCTCTAATTAATTTAGAACTGTAAGCTGATTAATGGCATTAACAGAATGATTAAAACTAAGTTAATGGAAGCTCTTAGAAATATAAAAGAACTATCTGGATTGGAGACATGCCAGCCAATTAAACAAAAACAAACCTAAAATTAACACAAAACCAAAACAGAATTATCAGGTATTAGTATGCTTTTGAACATTGTTTTTAAACAATGTTGTCAATGGAGAGGAGTACATATTAAAAAAAAAAAAAAAGGAAAATACCTTTTTGCCTTGAATACTGACAGTAGAAGAAACAAACTTCCTATTTGCATTCTCCATTTTTCTGAGATATGTGTAATTGTTTAGTCCTATAAGTCACTCAAGATTCTGGACCTAAACGTATAAATGGTGTGTTTTCCCAAAATTAGACTTTTGGGTATTTGCTAACACTGTCTAAGTGTCTGATAGAGCAGAAGAGGCTGCAGCTAACAGCTGTATGATAAAGGGTGTTCATCAGCAGTTACGTGGAGTTCACAGAACACAGGTGGCAAAGCTTCCCTATCCTAGCCTTATCCTGTCTTAGCCCTTCCTGAAAATCAATACTTTATGTAACTTCCATTGTTTCCTATAAGAGTCTGAATTCCTTTGAATTGTTTGTGAAATGTACTCTTTACTATTAATTATTCTTCATCTAAATATCTTACTTTAAATACCAGCTAGTGCAATTAGTATATACATTTTGGCTCAAGTAGGTCATGCAGAAGAAAAGCTTAAACAAACTTCATTTCTTAAGCTGAAAATTACCTTAATTCTGCAACTTTTGTTGCAGGTAGAGAAATAATAATGACAAAAAGCAATAGATGCATGGGAACAGAAGATGCAGATAATTTATACCATGAGGCTTGACATCCACCACAGCATTAAAATACACTCCTATGAAATTTATTCAAATTTTTCTGTCTTAGAAAGACATCCATCAAAACACCTTTGTGTAATGAAGAGAGATATTGTGGGAGCTGTAAGCTTAAAACTTATCTGACAGCCAAGTCATGAGCCAGCATAGTTTTTGAATTCCTGCAGATTCAGTGAAGTGCATAAATATTGTAAAATAAACTCTGCAACTAATAAAGAGTAAATGAAACTATTATTAGGTAGCTGTAAGCTCCACATACCAGTTACTGCAAAATAGATTAAAAAAAAAAATCAAATAAAACAAATAATTTTCCACAAAGAATAAAACATAACTTATATGAATGGTTCTATTCTCTCCCTATTCTAGAAAGAAGATGAGTCATCTAGAGTATATTTGGCAATTCTTTAGAAAAGTTGTATTTGGGATTGACAAATAGATCATGATGAAAAGAAGATTTTCAAGAGAGTTCTCTGAAACTGAGAAAGAAATAGAAAGTAGTGTAGCACTCAGTTGTACATTTTCTTTCTCTCTATTTATATTATTTTTCATGGAACATTAGCTTTTCTATCTTGGTTTTTATTTAGGCTTCCACCAGGCAGTGCAGGAATTCTTTGTTTTTAGCAGAAAGTCACACTAACACTACACTAAACAGGCTATTTTTTCACAGACTTTAATGATACCATTGAAAATGTTGCCACCTCTCTGTTACACAATTTTAGCCTTACGTGCACGTATGTGTGAGGGTGAGGAAAAAGTAATTTAAATTTTTTTTTTTGCTTGGTTGGGTTACTATGCGACCTGGACACTCACAAGTCTATGGAGCCGGATGGGATTCATCAGAGACTACTGAGGGAGTTGGTGAAGGAGCTTGCCAAGCCATTCTCAATAATTTTTCAGCAGTCCTGGTTAACAGGGAGGTCCCAGAAGACTGCAGACTTGCCATTGTCACTCCCATCTACAAGAAAGAGTGAAAGGAGGAACCAGGCAACTACAGGCCTGTCAGTCTGACCTTGGTACCAGGGAAGATTTATGGAGCAGTTCATCTTGAGTGAGCTCATACCACAGGTGCAAGACAACCAGGGGATCAGGCTCAGCCAGAATGGGTTCATGAAGGGCAGGTCCTGCTTGACAAACCTGATCTCCTTCTATGACGGGGTGACCCACCTAGTGGATGAGGGGAAGGCTGTTGTCCATGTGGATTTCAGTAAAGCCTTTGATGCAGCCTCCCACAGCATTCTCTTAAAGAAGCTGGTGGCTCCTGGCTTAGACAGGTCTACTCTTCACTGGGTCAAAAACTGGCTGGAGAGCAGAGCACAGAGGGCTGTGGTAAATGGAGTTAAGTCTGATTGGTGTCTGGTCACAAGTGGTGTCCCGCAGGGCTCAGTCTTGGGGCTGGTCTTGTTTAACATATTTATCAATTAATCTGGATGAGGGGATTCATAGAATCATAGAATAGTCAGAGTTGGAAGGGACCTTAAAGACCATCTAGTTCCAACCTCCCTGCCATGGGCAGGGACGCCCTCCACTAGACCAGGTTGCTCAAAGCTTCATCCAGCCTGGCCTTGAACGCTTCCAGGGATGGGGCATCCACAGCTTCTCTGGGCAACCTGTTCCAGGGCCTCACCACCCTCTCTGTGAAGAGGGGATTAAGTGCTCCCCTCAGTAATTTTGCAGATGACACTAAGTTGTGCGGAAGTGTTCATCTACAGGAGAGCCCTGTAGGAGGTAGGAGAGCCCTGAAGAAGGACCTGCATGGTGGATCAATGGGCTGAGGTAAATTATATGAGGTTCAATAAGGTCAAGTGCCAGGTCCTGCATTTAGGTCACAACAACCCAAGGCTGCACTACAGGCTTGGGGAAGCCAGCAGGTTGCCCAGGTGGCCAAGAAGGCCAACAGCTTGTACCAGGAATAGTGTGGTCAGCAGGAGTAAGGAAGTGATTGTGCCCCTTTACTCAGCACTGGTGAGGCTGCACCTTGAATACTGTGTTCAGTTTTGGGCCCTTCACTACAAGAAGGACATAGAGGTGCTGGACAGTGTCCAGAGAAGGGCGACAAAGCTGTTGAATGGTCTGGAGAACAAGTCTTATGAGGAGCAGCTGAAGGAGCTGGGGTTCTTCAGCCTAAACAAGAGTAGTCTGAGGGGAGATCTGATCTCTCTACAGGTACCTCAAAGGATGTTGTAGGGAGGCAGGTTCTGCCATGTTCTGCTGGGTAACTTGTGACAGGACAAGAGGAAACAGCCACAAGTTGTGTTAGTGGAGGCTTAGATTACATATTAGGAAAAACTTCTTTACAGAAAGAGTAAGGTGGTAAAGAAAGGCATTGGAACAGGTTGCCGATGGAAGTGGTGGAGTCACCGTCCCTGGAGGCATTTGAGGAATGTGTAGATATAGTGCTTGAGCACATAGGCTAGTGGGTATGGTAGTGTTGGG
>NW_010268764.1:35979-54181 GCF_000690775.1 Eurypyga helias
GATTCTGTTTTCCTGTCTTTCTGTTTAAGTCATGGTCTTCCAGTGCAGGCACAATAATGCATCATTCATCCCTTCACTGGAGGTTTAGACTATCTAGTGTGAAAATTACCACTACTGGAACATATATTAGTGTCTGTATCATCATGTTAGGGACTTTTATGAAACAAAAAACAGTAACAGTCCATTTTATATGTCAACTAACAACAGAAATAGCTGAAATATATCATGTGGGACTAGTGGCCTAGAGTTATTCCTGACTTCATACTTAGAAGTTTGCTGCTTCATCCAGCAACGTCATATGTCTGTGTATTGTGTTTATATTTAATGTGTCAAAATGTTATGTTTACCCAGCATAAAAATTACATTTTGGTAGTACATCTGTACTGCTCTTTTAGAATAGTTAGCGTTAGACCTGCTTCTATATGTCTTTCAGAATTTGGCCCTAAGTACTGTAAGGCAGGAATTAACCTTTTAGTTGGGCTCTGTGCCTTCCTGTTTGCAGTAAATGGTTTAGGTTTGGGTTTGGGTTTTTTTTTTGAGTTTGGGCATATGCTGCCAACAGAACCAAGGTTAAATAAATACAACAGATAAATATATAGTAGTGCAAAGGGTATTTTAGTTTAGTTTAGTTCTGAATACTATAGCATTCCTGTAGAGTTCAGTTGTTTAAAACTAATGTTTTGCAACATGTCCCAAACACATGTTCAATAGAAATTATCAAAAGCACATAAAAAGTGTTGCTGTGTGACCAACCATACTATGTATAAGATGAACAAATTATTCTTATTCATATATTGACCCATTTTTCTCTTCTAAACAACTACAAACTTAATTAGAAGCACAATATCCACTATATAAATGATAAAATTTGCTTGTCACCTATTGAGTCTTCCCACTGTAAGCTTTACTCTTCCATTCCCTGTGAACTGATCCTTCCTTTTTCTTTTTAATTTCTTCTGGAAACCTTCCTCTTTTTCTCCAGAAAGCAAAAAAACATGCAAAAGACAGAGGTAGATATGAATCTTCTGAATCATAATAGTTTTGAATTCAAGCATTATTTTAAAAAATAAAAAGGAAATACATGGATACAAAACTACCTTCAAATCCTTCATAGTGTTGACATAATTTCAAATAAAACCATCAGGATAAAGATTTGCCGATCTGTATTTTAAAAGCAGGTAAGGTCTACCTTGCGGCAATATTTTATTAGATTTATATTATCTATACTAGCATATAACATTAAAATGAAATGCTAGTCCTGTTGAAACTGAGGATTAAATTTACATTCAATTCACTGGGAACAAGATTTGACCTTTAATTGACATGCAGTTAAATCTCTTTTACTGGAATAATCACTACGAAACAGAATCAGCATAGTTTATCCAATCACATTTAACAAGTGCTAGATGGCTTACCTCATATGTTTAAATGGTAAACTGCTGTTATTTGTAAGGCTACTCACAGTAATTATCTAGAAAACATTACAGCTTTCCAGAGCAAATGTTCGGGTTTTGTTCTTTTCCTTATGATTTAGTTCCCTCTACTCTCTCTAAGGTATTTTTAGTGTGTTACATTTACTCTGAAGAGCAAGTTCTTTAAAAGAAATGAGTCTAAAATTAAGGGTCAAATTACTTGAAAGAAATTTGAAAAAGCATGCAATGAAATTAGCCTCATCTCAGCTACCCTTATACGTGAGTATAAACATCTAACCAACCATACTTTCCCTATCAATTAAACAACCCAGAGTAGAAAGTGAGTATAAAAATTAAATACTATAGGCCATGCCAATACTAACTCTATTTTAAAGGAAACATTAAGATGTATAGTCACTTGCCTTGGAGGTCAGGAGGGCTCATTGAAGGTATTCTAGTATAAAAAAGAATGGAGTATAAAGAAAAGGTTACAAATTTTTAATTATCACAAGTAATTAAATAACTTTTTAAAACATACTTTATTTTAAATTCAGTAGTAGATGTGTAAGACATTACTTTTATTGCCATCTACGAAATAAAAGTTTATTTGTGCAATATGTACATTGATGAATTCTGATCATTAGGATCATCATTTGATTGGACCATTACTGTTTCTATTAGGATGTTCCAATTTAGAAATTCTTATGTGTTTTGAATAACTAATACAGATTTTTATAGTTCATTGGATAGATGTTGATATACTAAAAATAAATATTTGATGTGAATTTTTGTTCTATTGGTTTCATACCAGTTTCATCTTGTAGAGGGTGTTCTTCCTCATGGCAGGGGGGTTGGAACTAGATGATCTTTAAGGCCCATTCCAACCCAAACCATTCTGTGAGTCTATGATACCTGTTTAGGAATAATAATAATAATAATAATAAAATACTTGCAGGCAATTAGATAATATTTGCTGCATTTAAAAAAAAAAATTAAGTGTAACTTTCATGTGTGATAAATCAAAGGTTCATAGAAACATAGAATCACAGAATAGTTTGGGGTGGAAGGGGCCTTTAAAGGTCATCCAGTCCAAGCCCCTGCAATAAGCAGGGACATCTTCAACTGCATCAGGGCTTTTCAGAGCCCTGTCCAACCATACCTCAAATGCTTCCAGGGACGGGGCATCGACCACCTTTCTGGGCAACCTGTTTTGTTGTTTTCCTTATATCTAGCCTATATCTACCATTTTTATTTTAAAACCATTACCTCTTGTTGTATCATAACACTCCCTATTAAAACTTTGTCCCCATCTTTCTGGTAAGCCCCCTCTAAGACATGAAAGGCAGCAATAAGGTCTCTCCAGAGCCTTCTTTTGTCAAGAATGAACAACCCCAACTCTCTCAGTCTGTCCTCACAGGAGATGTGTTCCATCCCTCTCATCATTCATGTAGCCATGTTGGCTGTCTCAAATCCACTCTCTGTTTTCCATGTAACTTAGCATAAGTTCTAGAAGAATCTGTTCCATGATCTTCCCAGGCACAGAGTGAGGCTGGCAGGTTAGTAGTTCCCAGGGTCCTCTTTTTCATCCTTTTTATAAATGGGTACAATGTTTCCCTTCTTCCACTCACCAGGGATTTCACCTGGCTGCCATGACTTTTCAAATATCATGGAGTTTTGCTTAGCAACTACATCAGCCAATTCCCTCAGGACTCTAGGATGCATTTTGTCAGGTTCCCAAGTTTATATATGTTCAGGTTCCTCAGGTGGTCACAAACATCATTTTCTCTTACAGTGGGAGGGACTTTGTTCCCCCAGTCACTGTATTGTGGTCCATCCACTCAAGAGGTGTGGGAAGAGAGATTGACAGTGAAAACAGGAAAAACACTGTTGAGTACCTCAATATTTTCCTCATCCATCACTACCAGTTTGCCAGTCATATTCATTGGAGGGTTATGCTTTCTTTGACCTTCCTTTTCTGGCTGACATACCTATGGAAGGTGACAACCACCTTCCCTGTGCACTCTTCCCTGTAAACTACCATGCAAATTGCAGTGCCAAGCCCTGTCAGAGGCCTCACGCCCTGTTTGCCCACTCTGATCTCAGCAGTCCTGGTAACTCGAGCTCCCCTGGCTGGTTTTATAGTTGTGGGGGTGGCCATAGTTGCCCTGGAAATGCCCAGGCCTCCTCAGCCTCTCTCACCAGACCTGCCGGCTCCTGACCCGGTGGGTCATTCATCTGCCCTGGAGTTTATCTGCCTCAGGAAACCCTCTGTGCACTAAGATCTGCTACTCCGCTTACGGGTCAGGCCGGATCAGGAGCTGCTTTCCTCAGTGACTGACCTTCTTTTCCTTCTGCTTTTCAACCTGACTAGACTGGGACATGTTATCTTGAGCTTATAAGAGGACATTATCCAGAAATATCTATCATCATCAAAGAGAGATTAAAGTAAATTTAACCTATGTCAATTATTTTTTAATCCATCATAGATTGTTGGTGTATTCAATTTTTTATTTTTTTCTCCCCAACATTAAGTAGTTTTTCCTGCCAGTGATGAAGGTGCTAATACTAATACTTTTGGGCTAATTACCACTGCACACTGATGTATTCCTTCTGTATGCAGCTGGTTTTATGTTGATATTCTGGAAAAAAAAAATGTTAGTTTTATCAGTAATTTCTCCCACTCAAATTCATTATACTGTTCCATGTTGTGAACAGCAGAAGTGTGATCCCTCAGCTAACAGAGGCTATGAAAAAAATAGCTTCATGCAAGGGCAGCTAATTTTTTTGTTTGTTTTGTTTTGTTTGACCTGGTGGTAAAAGGCAAACATAATTCTATTTTATTTACTGAGAAACAAGTTGATTTATTGTGATAATCAATTTTCAAAATGCTTACTCTTCTTTGGTTTAGGTAAACAAAGTAGGACATTGACACTAAGGACATTATTGATACTATATTGCATCTCCATTAGAACTAGGCACATTGCATCCATGAAGACTCCAAAGGAATTAAATATCATTGTCATTAGGATTAGCAGCACATAAATTCAAAATGTCATAATGTATTTTATAATGCGTCTATTTCATTTTAAGTGTCTCATCATTACCAACACATTTTATATTCACTTTGTTAATAGTGATCATTAATAATTCATTCAGAGATATTAGTGGGGATCTCATGGAAATTTCCACCAAAATCTCACTGTAGTTCCTATTTGTGAAAACATTTGAGCCCTATCCTTAGATATTGCTGACATGTTATTGATGAATTGGAACTAAATAATTTAGCTACACAGTGTCACTTATGCTGTAATCTCTAAAAATGTGTTATTCTTACAAACACTAAGATCTTCAGACTATAACCTGGATATAATAGAAGTGCCTTTTTTTCTGCAGTCTCACAGAATATTCATAGACTATATTTTAAAACACAGAAGGACAAGTTTTCTCCTTTAATTGTGTTAATCTAATTATTTTCTGATTTTATATAGGACAAAGATATTTATAATTTCAACAATACTGACAATAATAATCTTCTCTTGAAGTTTGTTTATATTATGCTTCCATAAAAATAAGCTGATATTGTTAATAAATCTGAAGATGTATGCAGTTGCAGCAGTGATCTTTTTTCCCCACATTTCCCAATTTCTCTTATTGTCAGTAAAGAATATGTTATTCTGTGAAAGCTGGAATAGAACGCTTTGAGTTAGATTTTAATCATATTTTATTCAATAGGATCTTATTTTGGAAATAGATACACTGGCTACACTGTTAAGATCATTTGGCCTTAAACAAATACAAAATAACCTCACAGAATTTGAAAGCACATTTCAGAAAAAATTGAGCCTTTATGAGTAATTTAATAGCTAAGCTAATACCATGTTGTTTCTTTTTTAGGGTCATTTATGAGCCAAATAAATCTTAAATAATTTTGCACAGATTCAACATAAGTAGGCTATGCTATTACCTGAAATAATTTAACAATTAGTGAAAGATGCATGTTTGAATAAGTTCAGAGATGAAAGAAATTTGAACCTGTGACTCACACGTCTTGGGCAAGGCTCCTGTGTACTCAGATATGAATAAAATTAAGCTTACCACTTCCAAGTAAGTAAAAACTCCAGCTGTCATTCAAGAAATGTTTGGTTTTCAGTACCATGTTTCTGATAGCCCAAGGCATCTCAAATGACATCAGATAGTTAAATAGACAACTGAAATTTACTCTTAGAGTGGTATTTATTTGCATAAAGACAGATATCTAATGTAATTTCAGTTTCTATAGGATACCCCTTCTGGCCTCAAGCAGTAGCAAAGATGGCATTGGATGTGTCATGCTCACAGTCCAATGAGCTTGTCTCAGATACTCTAGGGCATTTGCCTGTGTTTAAGTAGCTGTATAGAGCTCTAGATTTCCACTGACTAGAATTAAATTATAAGAGTGAATTTGAACAACTTGCTCTCATTACACACCCACTTGTAGGCTCCTGTTTCTAGATACCTAAATCCTGGAGCTAGATGTCTAGAAACCATTATGTTCACCTCAAGCCCCCTATAATGTAAAAAGTGGAAACCTTTTTTTTTTTTTTCCAATCACACAAAATGTTTGTAAAAGCAGAGGAACATGTCTATGATGTTGACAACAATATTTCAGGCAACAAATGTGTTCTATTCATTACCTGAACCTTCTGATCAACATACAAATAAATAATTAAACACTATTAATCTCAAGTATGTGAAACTTTGTCAAAGCATCAGAAGATAAAAACAATTACTAACTTCTTGTGACACAGTAGTTAATACCACAGCTTTATTTCTTCTGATTTTCGGCGGCACATAACTGAATTTGATTTTTCAAAGCAGATAAAAATTGCTAATGTGGTTGTGAACTCCAAGTATTTTGTTCCAAAATACTTTCCATGTTATATGTCATAGTTAAGCAAAATCTATAAAAAGTATTGCCTAAAACCTTGAAATATCAAAAATGTTGTTCAGTCTTCTGTTTGCTTTTCAAATCAGATCTTTCAAGTTTTGCAAACAGTGCAACATTTTTCACTGTTTCAGTAAGAAATTATTCGGCAGGCTAATTACTGTTAGGAGATTTCACAATTAACATGTGCCTTATTGGCATTCAATCACAGGCAGTCTGAATAGTTAATATATAGAATATGTTCCCTCATGTTCTCTGCTTCAATACTCAACTGTCTAACTTTCCTTAGGTACACATTTCCTTATAAGAATCATTCTGCCCCCTCTTTTTATCTTGCTTTTTAAATATTGTCTGTTCTCAGCTACAAAAGCAAACCTGCTAGTTCTCATGATTGCTGTACATGAAGTCATGAGAAAACGGAAACAATTTCAGTACCTTTGTAAAAAAGGATGACAGATATTCTGCTGTCCATGGCAAGGTTCACCACTTCTAAGTTCACTGGTAATCTTATAGTCTTGTGCACAGCACAGAGTCATGAATCCCTGATAGCAAACAAGCCTAGAAAGAGGACTCAGCTTTGAGGACACCCTTGAATAATTTTATCCAGTATTTTTCTCTCATTAATAAAGATGCACTTTCTAAACAGGTGCGTATAATATGTCAAGTGGGCAAGACAACACACTGTCTATATATTTAGGAATAAATACACATTGACTATGTGTGTAGTGGTTATACATTGATTAATTTTGGTAATTAACAGATATACCTAGATTAAATAGCAATTCCAGATTATCTATGACACCAAGACATACACCTGTATTAGCCTTTATGGGGATCACTAACTCCTAATAAAATAGGCCTGCCTTTCAACCACTACAATTTTTTCTTATTTTGCTAAACTGAGACCCAGTAAAGTATCCCTGAAATAATTTATTTTTTCTTTGTACACCAGCAATATTAGTATTTTCTCGTCAATGTGTATTCTGACAGCCTTGTAATATCTAAAAGTCAGGTTTCATTAACTTTGAAAATTACTGATAATTTCACTTAATTTGTTGGTTAAAAAACCCAAAAATCAACAAACATCTGCACATAGGATAAAGACAATAACTGAAGCTGGTGTCCCTTGGAAATGTTAAGCTCTATGACTCAATTATTTTTTCTAATAATATTTTAAATAATTTTATAAATCCTTTGTGTCACATATAGTAAAATCAATTTTGCATATGAAAAGAATGGTTAAATTACTTAAGTCAAGAGAATATTTCAATCACACATACTCATTTTCAGTGGGAATTCACTTAAAAAACCCGACTTCTTCCTGGTTTTATTGAATTGTGAATTAGGCATTTAACTGAGATATAAGAGAAGGATGTGTGCCATGAAACTGAAACAGCACAATAAGAAATTAAAAAAAAAACCCAATAAAACAACTTACCAACTTTTATCACTTGAAGAAGGTGGTGGCACTCATTCTTACTTGCAATTATTTGCTGGCATAATTTAAAGTGATCTACATGAAGGTCATTGTACTATGGGAAACACCCTTTGTTAAACTAAGCAGCTTAAATTTTTTTTTTTTTTAAATTAAGTGTGTTTTATGAGAATAGTTCAGGTATTATTCAGTTCCCATCACCCACGTAGAGAAAACTATCAAAGTTCTCACCAAGATTAGCCTGCAGAATAGTGGGCCCACTATAGAAAGAAACAGAAGAGCTGGTTTCCCAGGATACGGAGAAGGCCAAGTCCTCAATGATTTTTTTCACAAATTCATATTAAAGTAGTGTTTCCCCCTCTAACATTCATGACACTGATCTTTTAATTGGCCTAAACCACTCTTCTTCAAGATAATAGAATAATGAGAAATAAGAACAAAGTTTAAAATACCTTCTCCCCTCTTTTTCTCAGGCTCAATTTCACACCAAATTCTTCCATCTCCTCCCCCTCCACAACTCAGGGGGGATAGGGAATGGGGGCTATGGTCTCTGCTTCTCCTTCCTCCTTACACTCTTCCCTTGCTCTAGTGTGGAGTCCTTCCCATGTAAAAGAATACTTCATTTACTACTCCAACTTGTGTCCTTCCCATGGGTTGAAGCTCCTCACAAACTTCTCCAGCATGGATCTTTTCCATGGGGTCACAGATGGATTGCAGGTTAGATATCTGCTCCACCATGAACCTCTATAGGCTGCAGGAGGACAACCTCCACAGGCTGTAGGGGAATTTCTGCTCTGGTGCCTAGAGCACATTCCCCCCCTTCTTCTCTCACCTTGGTTGTTTTTCTCACATATTCTCACCTCTGTGTCCCAGGTGTTGTGAACTTTTTCACACTTCTTAAATACATTATTACTGAGGGACTACCAAACTGACTGATTGGCTCAGCCTTGGCCAGCAGTGGGTCGTTCTTGGAGCTGATTAGTATTGGCTCTGTCGGCCATGGGGGCAGCTTCTTGTGCTTTCTTACGAATGCTCCCCTCCCCCCCAACCCCAGAGCCCCATCATGACCAAAACCTTGCCGTGGAAACCCAGTACACTACCAAATATTTTGGTGTGTCTTGTTGGATTCTTTGGGTATGGCTTCCTGTTAATGGTACTGAAATATTGTGTGGGCTGAAATCCATGAAGTCAGAGAAAAAAAAAGTGATAGCGATGCCTAATGAGGTGTTACAGTGGACTGAATTTGGTCTCTCTGCACTCCTCCTCTTTTCTTATGATTAGTCAAGTATTAGAGGTTAATTACTATCCTTGAAATTAATTCCTTATTTGGTTAAAAAAAAAAAAGAAAAAATGGTAACATCAATCACTGCTGTCTAAAAGCATTAAAAGTTTGCCCAAGTTATAATAATAAGTAAATCTTTGCCTCAGAAACACAGATTTCTTATGGAATCTTAAAGAAGAAACAGTTTTTTTAATATCAGACAGACAGAACTTAGTTTTAAAAAATATATCAAATTAAAAATAGATTACATATAGATAAAAATAGCATTTTCTTTTCTTCCTGTACTTTATAGGCTACAGCACTTGTTTCCTGTGTCTTTATACTCTAGGATGATTTTCTTAATGCCATAGAAGTTAATCATCCATGTCTTTTCTATTTCCGATGCAGACACAGCAAATCAAAACAAAACCATGAATACAAAGACTGGGTCAAGTAGCTACAATAAATCATCTTCAAAGGCATATTTGGCACCTTTGTTCTTCAATATTTATTAAGTTTATTGAAGTTTTAAGTACCAATTTCTGCAAGTGAATTCGTCTTTTGTTGATTTTTCTCTTGTGAAGGTGTACAAGATCAGATTTTCTGGCAATGTTAGAGTGCTATAACTGAATTGACAGTTTTTTTGGTGATCGGTAGATGGAAATCATAGCCTTTATGCACTGATTAATTTCTCTTTTTCCTAGATATGGAATATGACTGAAAATTCTAATTCACTTAGTTTCTGTATTTTATAGTTAGATAAGAATTTAGAAGGGAATCTTTTCAGTTTTCTGTGTTAGGTGCTGAATAGTGTTATAAAGTGATAAATGCAATGTATTTGTTAATGAACAAATCGATAATGTAATTCTGCTTCTGGAGAAGCTTAAGCAATCTCTTGGAGTCCAAGACATTTAGTGGACAGTGATTCTCACTATGGACTAAATACATATGAGGGGCATACCCATAGTATAGCTATGACAATCCAATAATTTTTCTGAACATAACTGGATTTTGAGTTAGTCTTGCTTTCAGCTGTGAGAAGAGCTGGAAAGTACTATGGTAGTGATCTGTAGACTAAGAAAATAGGAGTATAATAAAAAGGGGACTGAACTGCATGCTTGTTTTTTTCCTTATGTTCAAGAAAATTAGAACCAAACCCAAGCAAAACCCCTGTTCATATATTTTATGTAGGATGATTAAATTCATTGGAAGAAAATCTCTGGAATATTTACTGCAGACAGAGTGGTGATTTTGAACAAATATATGTTTTTCCCTGTGTACTAGTTAGTCAGACTTGTTCTAGATGAAGTCTAGATGTAGTTGAAGTCTGACTAAAGATGAACCTATGAATGGCTTTTGTTATTTATATTAGTGTGTTGATTTTGGCTGGTATACAGTTAATTTTCTTCATAGTAGCTAGAATGGGGCTATGTTCTGGAACTGACACAGTTTCCCACAGAATTCTTCTGGAGAAGCTGTTGGTTCATGGCTTGGTTGGGTATACGCTCTGCAGGGTTAAAAACTGGATGAATGGCTGAGCCTAAAGAGTTGTGATGAATGGAGTTAAATCCAGTTGGCAGCCAGTCAGAAGTGGTGTTCCCCCAGGGCTCAGTACTGGGGCCAGATCTCTTTAACATGTTTATCATGAGCTGGATGAGGGATTCAAGTGTACCCTCAATAAGTTTGCAGACCACACAAAGTTAGGCTGAAGTTTTGATCTGCCTGAGGGCAGAAAGGGTCTACAGAGGGATCTGGACAAGCTGGTTCAATGGGCTGAGGTCAACAGTATGAGGTTCAACAAGGCCAAGTGCCAGGTCCTGCACTTGGGTCACAACAACCCCCTGCAACACTACAGGCTTGGGGAAGAATGACTGGAAAGATGCCTGGCAGAAAAAGGACCTGGGAGTGCTGGTTGACAGCAAGCTGAACATGATCCAGCAGTGTGTCCAGGTGGCCAAGAAGGCCAACAGCATCCTGGCCTGCATCAGGAATAGTGTGGCCAGCAGGAGTAGGGAAGTGATTGTGCGCCTGTACTTGGCACTGGTGAGGCCACACCTCGTATCCTGTGTTCAGTTTTGGCCCCTCACTACAAGAATGACCCTGAGGTGCTGAAGCATGTCCAGAGAAGGGCACAGAAGCTGTTGAAGGGTCTAGAGCACAAGTCTTATGAGGATCTGCTGAGGCAACTGGGATTTTTTAGTCTGGAGAAAAGGAGGCTGAGGGGAGACCTTATCTCTACAACTACCTAAAAGTAGGCTGTAGAGGGGTGGGTGTCAGTTTCCTCTCTCAATGTACACGCAATAGGATGAAAGGAAATGGCCTCAAGTAGCGCCAGGGGACATTCGGATTGGATATTAGGAAAAACTTCTTTATTGAAAAAGATTAGTTAAATGACTAAAGTATGTGAAAGTAATTATACCAATAGTTTTTGATTCATTTGACTTTTCCAGAAATCAGACTCAGCCACTCCTCCCAGTTTAGTGTCATCTGCACACTTGCCCAGGGTCATCATCCAGATCATTAATAAACATTATTCAGGTAGTTATATACATTGAGTAGATCCCCCAACTCCAAGCCTTCTCATCTCTAGGTTAAACCCTCAGCCTTTCCTTAATAAACTTCATAACTTCAGATGTGGCCTCACCAGTGATGAGCAGAGGACTTCATAGGCCTAATCAGTGTGCCAGTATCTTGGATTTAAAAGTGAAGTGATAACAATGAGCTAGTTCTTGTCTGCTGAAATTGTTACTAATGATACTAGAATCCATCTGAATCTCAAACAGCAATTCAAGCACTGCCTACAGTTAAAGTCAGTTACATTTGCTAGGTACCTCCAACTTGACCTTCAAGTCTTACAACCACCATACTTTAAGTGTCCAAGCACTCACAGATGTGTCATTTTTGAGATGAAAAGCACTTATCTTCCTTTGAGGGGCTGACCATGACTGCACTTTAGACACATAGGTTGCCCTTAGCACTAATCGCCATGGATTCAGCAATATGAGAGTAGCAGCCAATTTTTCTGTAATAGATTGGTGGTTTGAATTGAATCCAGACCTTTGTCTGTTCATCTGAATTCATGAATCTTCCATTTCCAGTTCCATGGTAACCCACCTTCAAGAATTGACATAAAAGGTACTGTAAGGAGACTCTTTAAGTCAGGACTTCAGATGTTTTAAGGCATGGGTGGTAACACAAGTAAAACAGGAGTAAAAGTCTTCTCAGCAGAATGAGAGAAGGGTAGAAAAAAACCATTGGTTTCTGTGCCAAAAACTGAATTCGCATACATGAAAACAAAAAATGAAAAAAAAAAAAAAGTTACTGATACATGATCTAATCATTATCTATTTAAATGGAATTGGAGTAAGACTATAGAAAATGTTTTGTGGAACAATTGACAGAAAGCTCACATAATCTTTCCTGCCACTTTTTCTGTCATATTATAGAATGACAAAGTGTTTTTAATATGATTCAAGAAAAAACTAACAATAGTGGATACTGCTATTCTTGTAAAATCACATACACACAAATCTATACCTGAAAATTAAATGGAATTGTCTGAGACAGTTAAAGTCCTTGGATATTATAAAGCTATTGACCAGTAATTATGCACTATTTCAGATATTCAATTTTCTGAAGTTTCTAACAGTCTCTAACAGAAAATGGTGTTATTTCTCTAGATATTTGTTGTGGTTTAGGCCCAACTGGAAGCAGAAGGCCACATGGCCACTTGCTCCCTCTTTCCCCTGCTGGGATGAAGAGAAGAAAATGTGAGGAAAAACCTGTGGATCAAGAAAGGACAAGGAAGGATCTATTATGGTGATAGGCGAAACAGATTTGGGGAAGAAAAGTCAATGTAATTAGATACCAAATAAATCAGAGTAGGACAATGAATCATAGAATCTTTTGACTCCCAGCTATGATCAAAACTAAGTCATGTTTTTGAGGAATATTAAAGGCTGCATCTCAAAAAGAATTTAGAAATTCCAAGGTATCCCATCAATATATACATATAAATCAATGACAGTTGCACCATTAGCAGATATTTTCAATTTGACTCACTGCGTTGGTTTACTGAAGCATGTGGATAAAAAAATTTTCATCAGCTTTACTCCCATATGCCACTGATTTCTTCAGAGTCCGTAACCATGTCACATAGCTTTTGGGTATGCTGAATTACCCATCCTTTTTCTATGTGTCTAGTGACATTGCACACAAAAGTAAAAATGTTTCTTCCAGAAGCACTCATCCCAGCTTACTGTACTACAAAAACATATTAAATAATCACAACATCAGCATTTAATGAGTGTTACAACAATTAAGTAATTATAGTTCGTAGAGTACTTTTCTTTCTTCAAAGTGATTATTATTCTTACCTACTTGTAGTTAAGGACTCCCTAAGAAAGAGGCAATTATTTCAGTAAAAACTCAAGGTAAAATATTACTTTAAATTATAATAATTTGTGAGTTTGAACTAGTAAATACCAATAAAAATTCGTAGAGTATATAACATTTAAGAAAGCAACCAAATTGCAAATACAACACAGAGTTTGGTCTCCACTAATATTGTATTAGTACGCTAAGACTTAAAAATTTTATACCCACATTTCACATGAATTTTACAATATAAACTATTTACACAAGGGAATGAATAAACATTTACTTATCTGCAGTTCAGACAGGATAAAAGAGCAGAGCAATGAATTAACTGCTTTATCTTATTACTAAATAATACACTGCATCTTACAGAGGAAGAGGAATCCTGTTGTCATAATAGAAGCCCTGTAGTATGTCTTAAGACAAAAAGATATAAACAGAATGAACAAATTCAGTATTAAAACAAGAAAGTAAAAAGTATTGAAATACCAGGAATTATTCCTACAGCTAAGCATATGTTAGGACTACATCTATAATTATTTCACTTGTAACCTTTTGTTTTCCACTGTAGAACAGTTAGAACAATAGAACAGATCCTAGTAATTTCTGTAGTGAGATTGTAAAATAACCATTAAATTGGGTAGTGTTAAGTACCAGGCTTCAGTAAACCTATGAACGGGGTTGTTAACATGATACAGCAGAAGACACGGACACTCCTTGAATTCTGTTCTTATACAGGGTATGCTCCTCTTTCAAATAGATTTCCCGCAGTGCCTTTGAGAATTGTCTCACCATCATGTGTTCCAGCTTTTTTTATAATAAAAAGTATGATTATCCCTGTTCCAATGCAGAAATGAACATCTGATTGTTAGTTTTGGAGCTAGTACAAAGATGAGAAATGAGCAAATCAATGTAATGGTAGAATCTATCAGTGTTTCAATTACAATTAAAAAATAATTGTTTAAATTTTATTCTGGGGTTAGGATTAGCTACTGACTTCTGCTTTCAGAATATCTCATCTAGAAAACAGAGGAAAGAAGAAGGACAGATTTGTAGTATAAGGGTTTTTTTACAGATATACCTGATTTTTTTCACAGGGAAAAACACTGATGTTTCAGGTTCAGTTCCTTTTGGGGCCTAAATAAAAAAAACGGACCTTATGTCTTCTTTCTCAATGTGCTCTAATCCATTAAACCAAATCCCTAACCAGCCATGATCCATTTCCATTATAACCTTTCTAGCTTTGTTTGTTCAAAGAACAGCAAAACAAGTATTTTCTTCTTGTTACTGTGGTCTGTTGATTAAGGCACTTCCCTAGAACTAGGAGATACGAGCTGATTTCTTTTGGGCTGAATAGAGTCCAGAACACTGGTTAGAAATCTACACAAATGTGAATGCCTCGTGTCACCTTTGTGACATTTCCTTTCCATGTGACAAAGTCTTTTCCATTTGGCTGTTTGCCCATGATAGTTTAATTCATATTAAAACTTTGAGTGAGAGAAAAGCTATCACCTCCATAACCTGTGCATATATTCCTGTGCATATATTAGAAAATAGTTAGTGGAATGTAAATAAACTGACATTCTGCTTGTCATATTTTCACTGTGGTAGTAGTAAAACCTTGATTATGCTTTGGTGAGAAAGAGAAGAAATAATATTTTCCCAGCTATGTTCATATGTTTTTGTATCAAGTTGTAGTTGCTTAGGATGGTGGGATCCCTTGTTCCAGTGTAAAGCACAATCCTCACCTTGAAAAGGGAGGGGTGCTGTACTTCTTCTTGAATAGTAGATATTAAGATATTCTTAAAACCTTCTTGATGATATGGTATGGTTTTACACTCAGTTGTGCTTGAAGGTGTCATGGTTTAGCCCCAGTCAGGAACTAAGCACTACACAACTGCTTGCTCCTCTCTCCCCCAAGGTGGGATGGGGGAGATAATTAGAAAAAAAAAATCATGGGTTGAGTTTAAAAGTACAGCAAAGGAAGAGGAAATAGTATAGTAGTTGTTATTATTATTATTGTTGTTGTTGTTGGTTTTGTTACAACAGCAACAAAAATAATAACTAAGGAATATACACATTCAAATTATGCACAATATAACAATTGCTCACTACCCAGTGATCGATAGCCTGTGCCTGAACAGTGATTCCCAATGCCTGACCAACTCCAATTTTATACGCTGAGTGTGATGTTATATGGTAGGCAATATTCTTTTGCTGACTCTGGATCAGCTGTCTTGGTTATTACCCCTTTTATTTTCTTATGAACCTTCCCACTGACAGAGCATGGGAAGCTGAAAATTCCTTGACTTAGTATAAGCAATAGAAGTACCTAGCAGCAACTAAAAACATCACTGCGAAATCACCATTATTCTCATTCTAAATACAAACTACAGCACTATACCAACTCTATGGAAGAAAACTTACTCTATCCCAGCTGAACTTAGTGGTGAGGCACGGGAACAGGTTGCCCAGAGAAGCTGTGGATGCCCCATCCCTGGAAGTGTTCAAGGCCAGGCTGGATGAGGCTTTGAGCAACCTGGTCTAGTGCAAGGTGTCCCTGCCCATGGCAGGGGGGTTGGAACTAGATGATCTTTAAGGTCCCTTCCAACCCAAATCATTCTATGATTCTATGAAACCAGGACAGAAGGTAAGCAACTGACAAAACTTTGAATATTAAGAAAGTATTTTCTGTAGAGCTCTCTTACTGCAATATCAGATCTACGAATATGAGTCACTTGATGTTAGATTTTTGGTTGTAACATGTTTCTCTCTTTTTCTCTGTCAAATTGATTATGTTGTCAATATTCTTCTTAGCACAAATCCAAAATAGCCTCATACTAGCTACTGTGGGAAAAAACAAAACAAAACACACATAAAAAACCCCAAACAAACAAACAAAAAAAAACAAACAAAACCCACACTTTATCCCAATCAAAACCAGCATACATATTCTGGTGGCTTTGTTCTTTTATGGGGAAACAAAAAATTATAACAGAAAAAGGAAAGTAAATTAACAGATTTATAAGCAGTCATTGGTTTAATTATAAGCAAGTTTTGGTTTAATTTTTTCTTCTGATTTCAACACACCGGCAAACTGTTGTCACCAAGTGCCAAGCTCTCTGATCATGGGGCTGACTAGCTGTTACATTTTTTGTCTGTCATAGTAGGCATCTTCTTGCATCAACTTCAGATGTCAGCAACAATGAGAGCCCCTGCTTTTTCTGGAACTATAAAGTTGGAAATGGCCATCTGCTCAGCCTTCTGTTATCTGAATTCTTCCCTAGAAATAGTTTTCAAGAATATATTAAGAAACTGCAAAGAAAGAAAAAATCCATAAGATGTTGGTAATGAAGTTTTAACACTTTCCTTTCACTTCATGACACATGTTTTTCTTAAGAGACACAGAAACAAGGGAAACCTAAAGGAAATTTGTGTAGTTCACAATAATTTTGTTTATAGCACTAGGTCATTTAGCACTGCAATTCTTCACCTTATGATTAAAATTTATCTGTATAATTTTTATAGTTATATGGATGATATTTCAATATTTAATATTCTTTTGATATTACATTCACATAAAAATTTAATGTCTAATGCTGAGCTCATATACAAAGTTCTTTATTCACATGCTGTAGGCTCCATGTCCAGTTACCTGATTCAGGAATGACATTACACTGAATTTATCTGCCAGTGTATGAATTAGTGAAGTGTCAAATGTGGGTAATGCCAAATATGAAGTTAACTTTGAAAGTCAGCAAATCCCTTCTTATTTTACTATAATTGCAATAAATCTAAGGGCAACTTAATTCTGATGTTCAGTATATATACAGATAGAAATCTGATAGGTATTTAAAAGGTTTCCTATCCAAGAAAAATTAAGTCAGTGAGGACATTCTCATTGTCTTGAATTAATTGTGATCAGAATTTCCCTTGATTAGCCCCTCACTGCTTGGGAAGCATGAAATATCATAGGCCTTAGAAGCACTGGGTTTTTCAATATAGTCTTAGTGCAATGGTTCCTAACACTGAGTATTTTTTGGCCCTTTCCTTTCTTACGAAAGCTGGTCTTACATGGGGAAAAAAAAAAAATGTGTAATTACATTTTCCGTAGAAGAGGATTAATTTGAAATGCAGTGTCACAACTTAACAATTCATCTTGTAACATTATGTTCATGTGACAGAAGCTTTTAAAAAATCATACAACAGCACAATGTTATTTGGAACATCTATTGTTCTCCTTTGTTTTTCAAACTGGAACAAGAAAATTGGAAAGGTTTCCATAGTTCTTTTCATTAACAAGACAGATGTAACTGGTCATGTGCCAGCACAGTTTTATTCTCAGTTGATGACAGAGTATTAAAGCTATAATCCAGAAAAAAAGCACTGAGTATTCGAAGTTTGGCTTTTTTATATTATTTTAATACAATTTTTCAAAGCACACTGTGTAAAATTTACTAAAAAATTACCCAATAGTTGGTGGTGTTGATATTGTAATTTTTCAAAAGTAATCTCTACTTCCTTTCCTGACTAAAGTAATAAACTGGTTCAGTAATGTGAAAAATGAAGATTTTTTGAGTAATTTTAATTCTATCATTAACATCTTTCTCAAAAATCCCACCCAAAGAAATTTCTCAATTATTTTTAAGGTCTGACGCAGTATAAAAATTGTGCAGTGAAGTTCAGAGGGCTTTACTTCAGAAAAGAGCAGATCTTCCGTTAAAAATTACACTATCCTACTAATTATCTAAATAATACACCATTGATATAATTAATTATTAATTATTTATTAT
>NW_010268765.1:0-2499 GCF_000690775.1 Eurypyga helias
GCCGGGACGCTTCCCGCGGCCGGAGCCAGGTGCTGGAAAGGCCGTTCCGGTAGCGGCTGCACCTCGGTGTTTAAATAGTCTTTGCAGTCCGTGGGTGTTAGGGAGAGGGTCCTGTTCGGACGTAGGCGAGGAGAGATTGAATGTCTGCGTTACACGTGAAAGACTACGTGTCCCCAGCGTTTCCAGCTTAGAGAGGTTTACACCAGCTACACCACGGAATAGATCAGGTTTGTTGCCGTATGTGAAAAGTTGCTGACAGTTTCTTGTAGTTGAGCACTTTAGGTGGTATTACACAGATGTTCTGTTTTTTTGTGCCAGAAATGCAGCTTTTCTTCCTCTCCTACAACATGAAGTTTGAATGAAGTTGGTTAAGAAGCTCTTGCCACCATAGCTCAGGAGTTTGGGTGAAGTGGTGGCTACACTGAATAGCCTTAAAATATTAGACCTGTAAATATACCTGCTAGGTCTTTGTGGAATTCCTCAATGGAAGCATAATAATTTTTAATCTGGGGTTTGCAGTCCCTGAAAGATCATGTTATATTTTTTTTGCTAGAAGTATCTTGAGGGAAAAAAAAAAAGGTTGTTATGTAGCAGTTTATGCATCTGAAGTTTTTACAGAGAATGGTATCTCTGTTGGAAAAATTTCAGGCATAAAACCTTTAAATGCTTGAAAAATATTGCTGTTTGAAAACATAATTTTGTTACCTGTACTCAGATTGAAATGAAAGTAAGATACTAGTGAAATAAAGTTTGGGGATGGGATATGTTATAGAGTTATTGTATCACTACACCTGAAAATGTACATATTTAATCTTTTTTTAAAATTATTTTTCCCCTCATACAGTTGGCAAATAAATACTGGGCTCCACATGTGAAGAAAAAATTGTCTTTTGATTCAAAGGTAAATACTTCCACTGGAGTTGTGTTGGGGTGTAAAAGAATGAGGGTCGACAGTTTTCTGATTCCCACCCTTCAGTGGTTCATGTCCTATATGAGTATAGGAGACTGCTTGGAAGGTCAACAGTTGCTTAATAACCAGTAATTATAAATCGGTTGTTATCAACTTGTAGTTCATAAATGTAGGCACTGTTATGAAGGTGTGCTATAGCAGTGCACTTCTTTTGTATGCTATTTGTTCAGTTTATTTTGGCCAAAAACTCATGAGAGTATAAAATTTCTGAGCATCTCCTTTGAGGATAAAAGATGTTTGAGAAGGGCCTACTCTTAGAATCAGAGAAGGATGAAAGATACAGGTCTTACTGAACTGTATACTTTCTAAAATCTTCAGACAGTTTTGATCACACTTTAGTGCTGTTCTAGTGGATATGTATGATTTGGATGTTTAAAACTTGGCCTGATGTGTTTGGTTTTGTGTTGGGTGTTTTTTTTTTTTTGTAGTGTGGGGTTCCTACATGTTAGGTTTCTTGCCCTTGTGGGTATTTGGCTAAATCTCATTTGCTGTCTCAGTCTACTCACGCTCTTTGTAGTATTTGTGATAGTATTTGTCTGTAATTGTTAGAACTAGGATGTTCATAAGCAGCTGAATTGCACCTTTGTGTCATGTGATGTCAAGGTGTGCCTATTGCAAGAGAGCACAGATTCTTTCATTCCTGTTGGGAAAACTAGGTAAAAATATCTGGATTTGGTTAAAAGAAACAGTGAAAACAGATTATTTAGTTGATGCCGACTTGTGTTCTGGAGACTGTTCTTTAAATTCAACAGTAAGCCAAAGAATAACATTAAAAAGGTTTGCTTAATTTTTGACCTTTTATATAAAAATTTCAGTGGGATGTAAGTTATTCTTTCAGAATAAGTCAATGGAAGGTCCTGTCAGTTCTCTTATCATGGTGTGCTTTCCCCCAAGTTGATTAACTTCCTCTGTGAGAGTGTATGTCTGTGAACATTGAGCTTTTGGACTCTGCAGAGCAGAGGTATAATTGTTTTGACAGTTTTGATCAAATAGCAGTAAGCAGAGACTAATTGAGAGTAACTTTGAGTGCATAAGATATTCTAAGGCATTTTTAATTACTTTATGAGATATATAAAATTCTTAACCATTTTTTAAAAATATTCTCTTCTATAGGTTATTGAAGATGTATATACAAAAGAAATTGTCAGATCAAAGTAAGTATGCTACTCACTTTCACTTATAGACAAGCATTCCAACATCTGTATTGAAGTGAACTCTGATGTGTCACAGAATATTTTAAAATGCATCAACACGTTGAAAGCAGATGAAAATTACTCGAGTGTATGAGTCACGTAATCATTACGGTATTTCAAAGTTTGCATGTGGCAAAAAGAAAGTTCATGAGCTCATAATCCTTAAATGTGATGGTTGGAGATAATACTGTTCAGTTCCTTGATCTAGTAGTATGTTGTCTTTTATGTTGTCTTCTGTTGTGATGGTTGTAGAAGGCTCGTCCCTTCTTTTGTCATCAGGGTATGTAAAGTAAAAGAATCAGTTGAGGAGTTGTCTGCCTCTAGCTGTTTGCTCTT
>NW_010268765.1:2530-12045 GCF_000690775.1 Eurypyga helias
TTATTACTACGGGGTCTATAAAGGGCAAGTCTCATTTCAGTGAATTCTAATGTTAGATGTGGGAGACAAAGAATTCAAGGTAAACTGCATTCAGCGATTGCGTGTACAGAAGAGACTTGTAACTGGAGCTTTTCGTGGGAAGTTTGAGCTCTGGAGAGGATTCTTTGTGATTCCTTTATGAAAGTAATCTTCCCATATGAAATCAGAGCAAGCATCCATATCCAGTCAGCAAGAAGACATACTGTTATGAACTGGTTAAATGTATAGTTGTGGTCTTCCGGAAGATATTCTCAGCTTCTAGGAATTTATGTCTTCAAATTTAAAAGTTCTAGATGGATTTTTTTAATGTGAATTTGGTTGCTTAGTGAACCTGCATGAACTTTAGCTTCCACAGTGTTATAGCAGTTGCTTCTGCATTCAAATATTTGCTCTTGCATGGAAACAGGAGGGCAGAAATAATTCCTAGATGTTTATATGCATGTTGTTATATAATCAAATAAGGAAAAATACAGCTGTTTTTCATTCAGCTGCGATGTGTGTCAGAGACTTTTTCCTGTGTTCATTGATTACTTTTTTTCTTTTTAGGTTTGCTATTAGAAAGATAATGCTTCTTGAATTCAGGTAAGCTAAGTGGAGTGAAATTTCAAGTGTTTTTTTCACAGGAACCTGTAAAGATGAGAAGCAAATGCAGGACAGTAAGTCAGTTCGAAGGTAGTATACTCATTTGTTCCTATTTACTAAAGCCTTGAATTGTGTACCTAGGAAAATTAAGTGAGGAGAGCTTAATTTGAGGAGGAAATAATTTCAAAAGGGTAAGTAGCATCGGAGTATCTTGTTTTATGATTTTGAATTTCTAGTGTAGTGAAGCACTGAAGAAGAGAGTGGGAATGAAATAGGTGAAAAACTTGGGCCTGTAATTTGCAGTGTGTCATTAAGCCTTGAATCAGAACTTACTGAAGTCAGAGGAAGTTTTTAAGTCTCTTACTGTGAGGGTGAAAATGAATTGTGCTGCAGCAGCATCACTAACATTTTCTTCACTTGAAATGAAACGGATATCTGCTTTGGAGGTTCCTAAAGCTACTCCAGACTTGCCTGGAAGAAGTTGTAAAACATGTCTAAAATGGTGTAAAATAAATACTTGCAGTATTTACCTTATTTAAGGTAAACACAATATTTAGTGTTCTGTTTGGCTCTTTTATATCTCAAATGAGCAGAAGGAATGAGATGGTGTTTGGTTGAGATAGATTCTTTGTTTGAAAAGGCTGAAATTAAGTAGTACCATGAACTAGAAAAATAGGTCAAACTTCCCTCTGTTTCCAGCTTCTTTATTAGAAAAGGCAGAAGAGAGCATATAAACTATGGTTTGGGCGTTGACACTAACAGATGTCATGCTGGTAGCATGATTCTGGAATTCTATGCCAGCAATGCCTTGGAGTTCGAGTTTTTTAGCCTTTCTGTGAACATTCTTAATGTTACCAGCCTATAGTGTAACTTCAATACTTTCTGGTGTATAGCCCCATCTACTGCCATTTGTCCTGTAAGTCAATTTTCTCTTCACTTCCCCCACCGCATCACCCGTCTATCAAACTCGTCTGTCTTCACACACGATATCTTCCTGTCCTTCATTCTTGTTCGCATATGTTCATTCTCACTTGGGAACATAATAGTATTTTTACTAAAATGTATTGAAGTTTATTGAAATACCTGGGTGAAATGAAGTATGGAGTTCTGTGGACTTTGTGGGTTTTTCCTTCTTCCATTGGCAGATGCAAGCTCTTGGGAAGCAGTATGTATTTCATCTTGTATAGGCCTGTGAGGTTATCTCAGCTCCATCTGAAGCCGTGCATTCTGGCCGAGCTCCCAGAAAGTGGAAATCCCTGTGTGACCGTTACTGAGCCTTTTGCTCCTGGTTACATGCAAGTCCTCACTGCCTTTTTTCACTGCTGTCTCTGGTACTTGTCTTAACTGATATTGTGGAAATAGCTTGCTGTGAGACGTCGGAGAAGTAAGCTGTGGAAAAAAATAAAACTGGTTCAATTTGGCCTCAGTTTGGCTCTTGAGGGGGCAGATGAATGTTAGAGCAGGCATTGAGAGGAAGGAATGAATGAGCAGCTTGTTTAGGAAGAAGCAAGACTTTACGCTTTCTGGTGGCAGTTAAAGTAGCACAAGATGCGAGTGCACTGTTGAATGTTATGGATTTAGGGATTGCCTCTTCAGGGAGTAGATATCCTGCAAATCTTCCACAGGAAGTTAAAGGAGGGAGACAGTTGCTTGTCCACATAGACTCTCATCTGTAAAGTCTTAAGTTTGAGAGTGCCTTCTATGAGAAATGTGCCATATTAATGAAGAAGAAATGTTCATTGCTGGGAAGCTGCTATTTTCCAGTGTCCAGTAATTTATTTTCCCCTTTTTGAAAACACTTAATCACTCCCCTAATATTCAGTGCTTAATTGTAGTGGCACTGTAATGTAGTATTTTTATTGCCTTTATATGATTAGAAGCATAAAATATCTTTAGATGATTCCTAATTTTTTACATGAAAGGGTATTTAATAATACAAATGCTGTTATGCAGTAGTTGTCCTTTGCATCTTGTGCTAGGAAATTCTGCATGTGACACTCTTTAGACAAGTGAGGTTTTTTTCTTTTTCTCCTTTTGGAAAATCAACATGAATTCGTGTTCTGACTTTGTATTGAGCTGTGGCTACCTGTTACATTTGAAAACCCACTGCTGATTGTGTCTTCCTGATAAGAAACTCCTCTTTCATGTAGCAATTACTGATTCTAACAAGTTTTGCTGCAGTGACCTAGATGAGAGGTAACTTCAGGAACTACTTACAAACTCTAAAGATGGCTTTAAGGGGAAGGAGGAACAAACCCCTGTGGATAACTGCTCTTTCGAAGGAGTGACAGATTGTGTGGGTGGCAGCAACTAATGAAATATTCTTTGTCTCTTCACAGCCAGTACCTTGAAAATTACCTGTGGATGAATTATTCTCCAGAGGTGTCCAGTAAGGCGTATTTAATGTCAATCTGCTGTATGGTGAATGAGAAGTTCAGAGAGAATGTCCCTGCGTGGGAGGTAACCCATTTCAATTGCAGCTAGAATTGACTGTGATCTGCAAGTTGCAGATTTTGCAGTATGCTCGCTTATACTGACAGAAGGTAGCAACGCTTGTAGTGTTACAAGTAAATGGTACCTTAGCTGGAATGTTTCATAGGGTGTTTTAAAGTGTGTGTTCTTTTTGGAGAAAGCAATGGACAGATGAAAAATCACATGATTCCTTCTGGTGTGTGAGTCCTTTGTTCTGCTGTGTGATACCTGACATCAGCAGCAGCTTTTGCTTTTTTGACACTTGATAAAAGTCAGGCATTTACAGAGAAGTTCTTGCTCTGATACTGAAAGGAAAAAGTATTTTTATTTCTGTGGGTATAAGAAGGCACCATGGGAAGTGACAATATCCAATAGTGTCTTGCTTGAAATCTGTGAATATGATTCTGTAGTTTTCTTGCATGAAATGTAATACTAAGGTAATATCTCACTCTGCTTCTCTGTGTAGTGCTTTTTATGAAATGATTTAGAAATGATTTCATGTTTCTACAAGCAGTCCAGTTCTCACAGGCCATTTCAGCAACATGAGCCTGGTTAGAAATACTGCGCAAGCATAATTTCAGAAGCACGCGTACTCCGGTAGTAGTGCTATTACTTCAATGCTGGTAAAGGACAGAAGATTAATAACTTTCTCATATGATGTATGTGCCTTTCTTTGTTTTGACATACGTACTAGATGGAAAATGACAGGTGCATGTTACTTTCCAAGCAGCTTAGCTAAATTTGTTATTTGGTAAATGGCTGCCCTTGTAAAGAAACCACTTGATCTTCACAATTACTTGGTTTATCTTTTTCTGGCTTAGGTACCTGAATGGGAATTCCACAACTAATCATTCTCTGGTGGTTTTTACCTACTCACTTCTTGCAGATCACTAAAGAGCTGCCACATGTTTGGCCAAAATCTTACAATTCTCTTCTAACCTGTGTCATTTTAGAGTAATACTGTGTGACCACCAGTTGAACATTCCCACAACACAACCCACTCCACTTGTGCTTCTTGTTCAGTTTGTCCTGTGCATCACCTGTGTTAGACTGTGTAGGGGCAGTAGTCTCACTAAAAGCATTCCCATAATGTAAGGATTCCTGGTCTGTTTTGTTTGTGCTGCCTGGTCAGAATAAATGAAAAAGAAAAACTGATCCTTCCTTTTATTGACTCAGATGGATTTAGAGAACTTAAACTATGTTGTGTGAATGAAGATTGAAATTATTTGTATCAATCCGACTCAACTTCTTCTTCTATTCCTAGACATTCAAAAAAAAGACAGAACACTTTCCCTTCTTTTTTAAATGCATACTGGAAGCATCGCTGGTTGAAAATGACAGTGAATACTCTCTTCATGAACAGACAGTCTTGCTGCTTTTCCTTGATCACTGCTTCAATAGTTTGGTATGTTAAAAACAACTATTATACTTCCAGTATGTTTATGCTGTTATGTCTTAACAGGAGTTTAGTTTGAGCAATTTTGCTTACAAGACAGATGAAGCAAAATTCTCATTTAAGGGATAAGATGGTACTGGAGGGCTCTTACCCCTCTTTTTGACTTTTGATTTTTCTCTCTCATTGTGTTTGCTTTTCTCTGACACAAGGTCATAGAGAGACTTGAAATTGGAGGATTAGCACTTAGTGCGATGTAAAGGCATATGTTCAGGCAGGTTTATATTTAAAATGGTGCTTGAAAAAGTATGTATTTATATTTGAAAAGGTGCTTTACACTTAACAGCAAATTACTACTGTACTCCTTTTAGTTTGCCTGGGAAATTGCACAAAATTACTCTTTCTCAACAGTTAATGGAAATTATTTTTTTCACTTTCAAAACCAGGTTTAGATAATACTGCTATGTGCATTTCGCTTGAGTTAGTTTTAAGAATGCGTTGGACCAAGCTGTGTTCTCAGCCTATAGTAAAACCACACAGTTATAGATCCTAATTAGCAAGTGTGGAGATTGAATTACAATTATCTATTATATGAAGCAGTAATCTGTTACTTTTCTTACTGATGGGCTTTTTCTTTACTTATGTTGCACACAGGATGAAATCAGTCAGCATCAGGGTCTGCTTGAGTAAAGAACAAAATTGTGTCTTGCAGACAATTGAGAAAGGGTATGATTTGATTTTGAAATAGGAATGATTATGGGAGCCAGTAATCATCATGAATCTTAGTTGTATAGTTTATTGAGGTGGTATTTTCAGTAGTGGCCAGGGTACAGTGAATCTACATTTTAAAGGAGGGTTTGATAGTGGCTATGGAATCCTACTTCCAGGGCATATTTCTCATATAACACGATATAGGAGCCAGTAAAAAAGTGCTTGTAAAATGTATTGCTATTTGAAGCCTCACTTTGTGAAATGTAGAACAGGATAGTCACAGTAGTGTTTTAAGTGAGGAGCACTGAAATGCCAGGTTTCATAGTGCTGAACGCAGACTATTTGTCCATAAAGACATTTAATATGTTAATGGAAAGAAAGAAAACTTTGTGGATCCAGATTACAGGCAGAGTTGGAGAGAGGACATTTTCATGTAACTTCAACTGTTGTTTCAAAAAATTAGTTATTTCAGATAATGGGAAGGTGTAGATGAATTGGGAGAAACGATAAATGAAGAATAGAATAGAAATAAATAAAGCACAGTAAGAAAATTCTGTTCAAGAACAAGAAGGAACATGTGTTCTTATCAGCTTCTATGCTGAAAATAATTACATGGATGGGGCTCCATCCATTAAGAACTACCAGATTCCATGAAAAGAACCTATAACGCGGAAGTCATCAGCAGTTTCAAGTGTTACTGGATAGGGCTATTTGCAATTTCCTGATAGGAAATTGTGAAATCTGATACAACAACGTATGTATTTTTTTCAGACGGTAATGTTCATTGATGTATTTTCTAAGATAGGCATATCAGAAGACTTAAGAATTTAAAAAAAAAACATTTTCTGTCTGTAACTTTCTACCAGGAAGTGGATTTGATCAGAGGACAGGTGCAGCAGCTCATTTCCTTACCAATGTGGATGGCCCTACAACCTGTAAGCATCACACTGTAAACTGGGAAAGCAATCTTCTAGGCATTATGTAAATCGTGTGAAGTGAATTCTTGGGGAATACTCTCACGGAAGTCTAATATTTAAAGCTGCCTGCATTGCTATGGAATTATATTTTTGTGTGATTGGTAAAATTCTCTTCATCATTTGTTGCGAATTGCCATGTAATTGTAATTGTTAATTCTGTAAATTTTCATAAAACTAAGCTTTATTGTTGATAGCTTTTTCACGCTATACTTTGTAGACAAAGCCATGAGATCATAGGGACTGAGGAATGAAGCTCACATCTAGCCATGGCTAGATTCGCTCTAGCAGAGAGAGTTCCTCTTTCACAGTGACACTGTGAGATTAGTACAGTGATACTAAGAGATTAGTCTGAGACAGCTATTCATTTCTGTTAGTTATATCTGTTTTCTTTTTTTTTAATAAGAAGATTGGGTTGTATTTTTATCTCTCGTGAAAACAAGGTTTCTTGGTGACTGAATACCATTTCAACATTTCAGAAACGTCTGGAACAAGAGCTGAGAAAGACACCAAAACTAAGAAAATTCTGGAATCTAATTAAGAAAAATGATGAGAAAATGGATGAGGAGGCCAGAATGCGGTATGTTACAGAAACCTTTGCTGTTAAATCCAGAGTCCTTAATGTATTCATTGTGTTTCAGCTAAAATAAATTGTTTCAAAAAGAAATGTGGGTTTTTTCAAAAAAATAAAGGCAAAAACCTGTGAAGATGGCAAATACAGACGGATCGTATCTGGTCTCCTGGAAACTGTTTTCTGTCAGTCTTTATGCAAAATACTATTACAGAACTCCTAATATTTTATTTGATCAGTGAATTTATGATATTAAATCTTAGAGCTATAGGATGAAAGCCCGAAGAGAATATTCATGTAGTTACTCATATTTTTTTCATGACCTTTAGCAAATGTTCAGTTTTAAGCAAGTATTTGAATAAATTTGTATCTCACCAAAGTTAAATGTTCCAATACTTCTGTGTTACAATGTGGTGAGGTGTAGGTGGTGACATATTTTTTTTTTTTTTGGACTCGGTAGGAGCATGGGTTGTTAATCAGTTCTGTACCTAGAAATGTAGACTCTGCTAACCTGTGTGCAGAGAGAAAAGTTATCATCTAAACAGTTTAGGTGTGTTTCAAAGCAACTTGCTACCATTATATAAATTTTAAAGCAGCTACCTCTGTATTAGTGATCTGATGTTTTTCTAGCCTCCATTTAAGGAATATTAATGCTTTTGTCATATGTGTTATTTTAGAGCATATCAGGAGAGAAGATTTCTTTCACAGCTCATTCAGAAATTCATTTCTGTGCTGAAATCAATACCTGTCTCAGGTAACTCCGGTTCTTATGTTACTTTGTAATCTACTGATCTGTCTTAAATGTTTTTTCTGTTACTGAAGCAACTACTCCTTAGGATACCAACCTGAGGTTGGAGACCTTATCTGGATGGGGTTTTAGTGAAATCCATGCCTGTCTGCATGGATTTCATGTCAGATTTAGTATTCAAATCTCCATATACTTTAAAAATGAAATAACACAAAGCTACTTCTGTTCAGTAGTAAAACTTAGTAAAAAATATTTCTGTTGCTGATATTCCTTATTGTGTGCTTACAGCCTTCTTAGAGCGTTAAAGCATGTCATACATGCTTAGATGCCTTGTTAAACAGGTGGTATAAATGCATATCACAAGGCTCTGTTCTGTCAGTACTACTGATTTATGGTAAGAACAAAAGCCTAAGTGAAGTGAAATTCTGTGAGATTCAACTGCTCTTGATTTATAAGTCATTTTGACAAGCAAAATTATATGCTTGCCTGATTTAGAAAGGAAAAGTGTTTGCACAGGCAGGTGTTAGCCTTTTGACAAAAAAGACTTATTGTACTCTTAAGTACAGCACAATTTGGGTGAAATAACTTCCCGGAGTTGTGCTTTTGCTCTTAAACTTTAAGCAAACTTCAGATCTTACTTGAGCTGTAAGGGGAAATTCTGTGTATCGTGGCTTCCTCAGAAAGATTACCTATCCCCTCTGCTTTCCTAACTATGCAAGCTCTCTTTAAGGAAGTTTTGCATTACGTGAACACTTCTTTGGAGGCTTTAGGAAATAGATATTCATTAAGCAGGCTTACTGTTGTGTTTTGACATGATTCTAAAGACTCCTTAGTAGTCACCACTGAGGGCCTTTGAATATTGTCAGGCCTTGATTGCAGCTTTTAAATAGGTATTTTAGAGTACCCGGAGTTGAAAGTTCCGAAGAAGCTTAATGGGCTATTGGAAGGGGCCGCATCTTGTGGAAGTGTGCATTTTCATATGTCACATTGATTGCTTCTTTCAAAGCAGATAAAATCACTCCTGGAACTCAGGTTCCATAACTGTCTTACATCCAAAACTGTTCTGGTTTGCAATTAAAGAAGGGACAGTTCCAGAAAAAGAGAAGAATGTGCTAGTTAGCTTTTAACAAGAATAAAAAGTTAGTGTTGGCATATTAGTAGAATTTATTATATTTTTTAAAAAAATCAAGTACAAATATATTGTGGTGTGGACTAATTGCAAAAATGTTTTTATTTTTTTCTATCTAGGTCCTATTTCTATGGACAAAGTCCATTATTGTGAGAGATTCATTGAACTCATGCTAGATCTTGAGGTAAGTTATTAAATTGTTTCAGCTTGTTTGCAAGTGTACTCTTCTAGGCTTTAAATGCATAAAGTCGTTACTACAGCCTTATTCCAGTTAGCAGGTGGTTATGTCACAGTTGTGACAATACCCAGAAGTATTCTTCCCAGTGCGTAATAGGGCACTTAAAGTATCTTTTGTGTTGTTGAGTATAATCCCAGAAAGGGTCAATAGTTCTGAAATGTGAACTATTCCTGTTTGAGTAGAATTCATTATTTACAAGTAACGGTTCTGGTGATCTAGGTTTGTTACAGAATAATAGGAGACCAAGGGAGGTTTTGTGGATTTTTTCAGTAGGTACTGAGAAAGTGGGACAATTTTAAGCTTCACAGTACCAGAATTAAAAATAGAAGACATTAATTTACTATTTCTCACATGAGTAGCAATTAATTTCAAATAACTTCAGATTTAGAAAATGTTCTGGAATAAGACAGTTTTCTGAAACAGTAAGCACTGAGAACATTAAAGTGGGTTGAACTCATGCAGACTAACTGTCCTCTGCTAAATCACTTAAGTAGCTTGAGCCTGTAGTTGTAATAAAATGAATTGTTTAAATTAGACCCTATAGTCTTAGTCTTATAATATACTCTCATAAGAGAAAATATGTATTTGAAATTAAACTTAAGTCTGGCTGTTAGCCAAAATGCTTAGGGGCATTGGAGAAGGACTTTTTACAAGGGCA
>NW_010268765.1:12097-16832 GCF_000690775.1 Eurypyga helias
CAAGGAAGAATCCTTGAGAGGGTCGTGAGGCACCGGAACAGGTTGCCCAGAGAAGCTGTGGACGCCCCATCCCTGGCTGTCTTCAAAGCCAGGCTGGATGAGGCTTTGAGCAACCTGGTCTAGTGCAAGGTGTCCCTGCCCATGGCAGGGGGGGTGGAACTAGGTGATCTTTAAGGTCCCCTCCAACCCAAACCATTCTATGATTCTATGATTTAATGTTGGTTCTCTTGGTGGTATTACAGGAAGGTCAGAATTTAGTCAATTCGTGAAGCCTGTTTAAATGCCTGGAACAGGCATGTGAGAAATTGGATGTAAATCCAAGTCTTTTTGCCTTGGTAGCATTGTGTTGTGTTAATGGGTTCTTTTTGCCTGTGTCAAGGCCTCTTTTAGAATATTTGTTTCATGTTAAAGTATATATTTTGACTGCCATCAAAACTTGGTGATTTGATGATTTGAAAGGAATGATTCCATGGAAAGTTTTCATGGTTTTCTGATTTATTTTTTTTTAATAATTAGTGTGCAGGGAAGTTAATGTTTTCTACTACAGATTCTTTTATCCTCTTCGTCTTTAGTTCTAAACACTGTGTTGATGCTTTTTGGCTTTACAATTTAAATCTGTAGATTTCATTGAGAACAACTTCTTCTTCTATTGAATTGTTGAGGTGTACTAATGGATTTTGTTGAGCAGTTACTATGTATAGCAGCTTAAACTATTTACTGAGAAGAAATTATCTGTTTTGCTTACAAAAAGTTTGTAAAGGTTTTTAATTAAGATTTGAAAAATTCCCAGGTCTAATTAAAGTTTCTTACAAAGAATAGAAGATAGCATACAATATTTAGAAGAAACACAGTTTGCAGCCTTGTGAAGGGCAGGCTTAAACCTTAATGAAATGAGTATAGAAAACATTTTAAAACTATGTTGCAGCAGTTTGACATATCTTGTGTAGCATACAGTCATTATGTAGTCACTGAATAGTAGGACAATTGCTTTATTTAATTTACTTTTGTTATCAAGGTGCAGTCTCACTAATGGCAAGCTGTGCCGTGCTCCCAGTCCTATAAAATGCTGTGTGTTCATGGCAGCCTACCTGCATAAAAACAGTGTCTTGGCACACATAAAAGCGGTTTTAATACAAGAACCTGGGTTAGGGCATAAGCTATGTAAATAACTGTGTAGCAATCTATCTTGATTGGCCTTTTTAAAATGGAAAACTACGAGAAACTAGGATTTCTTACATGTCGAAGAATTTCTTGTACTAACGTGAGCTGGTTTGCCACAGGCTTTGCTTCCCACACGGCGCTGGTTTAATACAGTGTTGGATGACTCCCATCTTGTTGTTCACTGTTACCTGTCCAGTCTTGCTAAAAGAGAGAAGGAAGGTCATCTCTTTTGCCAGGTGAGATGCAGAGTTATTGCAAATAGCTTTTTCATTCTGATGCAGCTCTGAATACTGCTATTGTTTTGTTTTATATTTGTTTGCAAGGGTTTTTTGATGGGTGCAAACTGCATGTTTATTTAGATCCTTCAGGCAGTTCTTTCTTGCCTGTAACTCTGTGAGTGACTGTGCTTACGTTTGTGGTGCTGTTTTTGAACAGTTCTTAAAGTGCTTTTCCTCATCTATAACAGAAGTTGTCAGCAGCGCATTCTTGTGTGCTTCATTTGGACGTCAGATTGCTCTAAGGTGCAACTGTTTTTCACTATTGACCTTCAGTTTACTCAGTCTTGGACACTATATTGGTTTTTATGTCAGTATCTGAAGATCTCTCCCCTTTCCTGCACCTTCACTACTTTTCCTGCTACTTGCTGTCCCCCATCTCTAGCATTTGTTCGGTTTCTTTGAGTGTCACTGTTGATGGAACACAAAGCCAACAGCACATCTGAATAAATTTTTTCTTCCAGGTTAAATAATGTCATTTAAAGGTAGGATGACTTCCAGAGCTGGCATCAGAGAGAGGGCAGGAGGGAGCAAGACCTCTCCGTTTTGGGAGCAGCGAGCCATAAGTTGGGTTCAGCTCCTCAGTGAACTTCTGGCGTGATCACCTGTGTGCTGTTAGTTTCAGTTTCAAGTCCTAGTATGTCGAAGACACTCACATTGGTTGTGGGCTGTGCTGTGATTTCCATGGCTTGTAGAGGAGACACCTAAACAAAATTTTGTGCATCAGTCTAGTATAAAATTTAGGTACAGCTCTTTAGTCTATTTCTTCAAGAATTTGAGAAGCCCATGTGCATGGTGCTTAGATTTCCCCTCTTAAATTCTGTTTTTGTTTGTGGTAGGATGTCTCTTAAACTTAATCTGCTAATTTATATGGATGATGTCTCAGCTTTTAGATATGCTTAAATTCTACACTGGCTTTGAAATCAACGATCAGACAGGAAATGCTTTAACAGAGAATGAGATGACAACAATTCATTATGACAGAATTACTTCTTTACAGGTAGGTAGATGGCAAAGTGCTTATGGGAGGGAAAGGATTTGTTTTTGTTGTTTTAGACGACTAATTTGCATCTAAAATAGGCATTAAGCTATTTCCCAAACCCCTTATTTTTCTTATTGAGTTACAGGAATAGTTTTAACTTGACTGTGCTATACCAAAAATGCTTAATGCTTCAGTGTTAGGCATGTGACTGACTAAATAATATGCTCTAGCAAAACATCACCACTTTTGAGTTGATACTGAGGAGATGAACTGCTCCCATTAAATCTGTTCAGAAAGGGAAAATTAAGTGCTGTAGGAAGTTACGATTATGCAGTAGGTGGCACCATTTCTTCATGATCAGCACGCATACAGCAGCAATAGTGGTCCCTTGTACATAAGAGACAGAATAAAAATTCACATTACTTGTAGTCATATAAAGATATAAAAGTCATATAAAGCTCTTTTCAGAATTTTTCCTATCAGTTTTAACAAAAAATATTCAAGGAAGAATGGTTAAATTAAACATGTTCCTTGTTTTTCTTGGTTGTGTGCAAGGCTACATGTCTGTCTCCTTATGTTTTATTTTAACGACAGAACAAATGCTGATAGGAGGGTGTATAGACAAGATACTGTGTCAGAACCACAGAAGTAACAAAAAGGTGGTGCTAACTAAGAAAAATGGAGATTTCACCTGTTTTTTATTTCTATACTGGTAGTGTCCACAGGGTGTTTTGTGTTTATGAGTCAGAGGAAGCTATGCTTTTGTGTAAATGTTTAGATTGTTATTAAAGTGTTTCGTTAACATGCTTACAGTCAGTTTTTGGGCGTGGGTCTTTTGTAGAGAGCAGCATTTGCACATTTCCCAGAGTTACACGACTTTGCACTCTCCAATGTAGCTGCAGTAGATACTCGTGATTCACTGTTGAAGATATTTGGGCCACTTAGGTAAGTTACCAAAATGATATTTAACATGAAAATGAAATTCTTTGTTCTCAATGTGTTTTAATTTAACAGACTTCTAGCTTTTTTTTTTTTCTTGACTTCCTATGTGACTTCTCAGGTCTTTCTGAGGTGCCTTTACATCTGCTGAAATAGTCAGGGAGAGGTTGCATCCACTAGTAGTGAAGTACTAGAATTACAGTGTAAGAAAAATCTGTATTTTCCTTTATTCTGATGAATGTGAGAAAATACTGATTTTCTGGAAAACAGCAAATTGCTTGAAGTAATTGTAGCAGTAATTAACTTAGAGTAGTTATCTGCTAACTTCTTAAAATATAGGGTTTTCTTGCTTTGTTCTATACAGAAACTACACCAGAAATCATAGAAGGTATACCACTATATTAACTGTACTGTATTGTAAACACTGTAAATAAAAGGATAGCAGTCTGTATTTTGACCAAGGCAATCTGTGCTTGGTTATTTAGTTCTGTTTTTCAGGTATATGTCTTGAAACAATAGAAAAATATTGTACCTTGCTGTGTTTATTGCTGGTGAGTAGTTCAGCTTACACATGTGGCTGAGCACACCACCCATGGAAGTGCTGTAGAGCACTTTGTAACAGCTCCAGAAATAAAAATGTTTTATATATCTCAAACTTCACTTAAAATGTTGACCTGTAATGTCTGGTGTCTGAAATGCGTAGTTGGATTTTTTTATTTTTTTAAGGCAAACTATAATCTACCGTTTCAGTGATGCAAGCTTCTGTTTTCCCTTTTGCCATGCAGCTCAAATACTCTTCACCAGGTGGCGTCATACCTCTGCCTGCTGCCGCCTCTTCTGGAAGGAGAAGACTCGAGCTATGAGAAGGAGTTTCTGTTGGAATTGCTGGTAAAAACGTATTTAACGTTGCTTGTGTTTTTTCACTGACAACTCAAGTTATAGCTAAATCGAACAACTACACTGTAGTGCAGTAGCCATTTAACGTGTTGTGCTGAACCACCTGTGAACCACAGCAGTGTTAACACAGTGAAATGCGGACTAAGATGGGGTTAAAACTATTTAAAGGAAATATTTCAAAATGTTTATTTATAAATGTAGTTTCCCTGGGAAGCTAGAATGTGTGTGTTTGGTGTAATTCTGAAGGTCACTAAGCAGAGGCTCAGCAGCAGTTCTGAGTTCTGGAAAAATTGTTCTTTATGTAGTAACCTGTTTGTCCCCTTTTCATAGGCTTATTTTGTGGTTGTTGGTTTCTTAAAAATCATTCCTGTAATTTCCTAAGATTTTAGGTGGTAGTAATATGATGCTTATGGATGCCATGGAGAGATATCTGTTCAGATTACATATTGTAGTATTGAATGGATTGATTTCCTGCCCCCCC
>NW_010268765.1:16869-30232 GCF_000690775.1 Eurypyga helias
TTGCTGAATGAGCAGTGTTAGTTAGCTATTGGCCATATGTTTAATGGTAAGCAAAATAAAGTTCATTGGAAGTTGATTCTCTGCTAAGCCTTGACTGAATGTTTTAAGTTCTGTTGTGCCATTTTTGATTTGCTGAGTAGCCAAATGATTGTTTGACTCTAGCACTATGACCAAGAGTTGGGCTATGTGTTTATTCATCTTCTGATGTCACTGTGTGCATTTAGTTATAATACGTAAAAGAAACCAAAACTTATTAAAAAAAAAAAAAAAAGAAAATGGCAAGTGACCACCAGAAGTCCTATAGATTAATGTCATGTTTTGAAACCAGCTTTATTGTCACTTTTTGACTTGCAGAAGTTTAAAATGCATTCTTTCTTTAGGTTTCCCGTCATGAGCGACGAATATCTCAAATTCAGCAACTCAACCAGATGCCTCTTTATCCCACAGAGAAGATCATTTGGGATGAAAATATTGTACCAACTGAATATTATTCTGGGGAAGGTATGATTAGTAGTTCAGTAAATGCTGAACAGGGCACTAAATCCTGCAAAGAAAAAAAAAAGGCAGTTCTGATGTCTGTGTTCATTCTGTCTTAGGAACTTAGATGCAATACTTCAGTGTTTTACAGTATCTTAGTATGATGCATGTATTTAGAAGCTGATTCAGATTCTTCTGAGTAATAGGTCACCTCATAGGTTGTTGTAATGCTTTGGAACGTTCAGGTTCTTAAATGCAAGTCAGGGTAGCTTTACTGTCACTCAGACTGTATTGGGAAGCTGACTTTGCGGTACTGTACTTGTTCATGCACTCTGGGTGTATTTTGTGTTCTATTAGCCTGATACATTAACCACAGCATATGTGTTACTGGGGGGGGTGGGGAGAAAGAAACAGCAAGCAGTTCATCACACCTTTCTCTGTGCTGTTTTGTGACTTTTTAATAATTAATTAAAGAGATTATATTAGTGGTGAAATTTTGATAAGTTAGTGGTTGCTAGTGTAAACATTTCCTCCTTCTGTGGTGAACTCTTTTGCTATTGTTATCATGTCTTGGTAGCACTGTTGTGAAACACTTCTGTTGCTGTCAGACTGCTTGCAAGCATTTTTCTATTTTGCTTCTCTTAGTTTCAGTTTACACTTTCTATTTTTGATCTCCGTGTGTTCTCCAGTCTTGATTTCAAACAAGACAATTTTGTTTATGTAGTCTTGTGATTTTTTTTTGTTCTTAAAAGTAGCTAAATACTTTTGGTCTAAAACTTAAATAAGAATAGTGTAGCCCAAGAAACATAGGAGTATTGTTTCTCTTTTGTTTTAAAGAATGAGGGAAGAAGAATATCTGTGTGATACATGCTGTGCAGCCTTAAAGAGGTGTTGTGTCAGGCCCTGCTCTTTGTGCATATAAGTGGCTTTACAGGCTAGGATTTATTACTTGGTGTTGGGAAATGTGTTAAAGTATTTTATCACCATGAGGCTTTTCCAGAATAGAAATTACTGTGTTCTATCACCTTCCTTCACTGCCATTGTATCTCGGTGGATGTGACAGCCAGTATGTAGTACAGACACTGGGAAGGTTTCAAGGATAATATTGCAGGTTACAAAAGTGTGATGCTTTCACAGGTCTTAAGCATAGGTTTCAAACTGGAACATCAGTCTGGGAGTGTTAAATGAGTAACATTTAGGAATTTTTATTATGGAAAATTTGAATCTAAGACTACCCCAAAAGCTATGTAAGCTGTAGGACCTGTCTGGTTGTTTTAATACTCCCTGTTTAGTTAGATCTAATCGTCCCATGGTTTTTGTTCTCATTAAAAAGAAAAAAAGTCTATTACCTTTAACAAACTTTAGAGGAAAGTTGTGTATTAAAAATTTGATTTCTTGGCTTAAAACTTTTTCTACATTAATGATTTTCATGGCTTCTAATAAACAAAATATTGGAATTGGGGAATTGTTGGGAAATATGTCATTTTTATTAGTCAATGAATCTTTTTCATCGTTATTTAATGCTGTCTTAATTGTTGAGTTCCCAAAGTACCATTACTTTGCCCTGCATTTGATTTGTGTAAAATCAATTTTGTTGTAGTCTGAATATGGGAAAAAGTACAGTCTTTAAATAGTTCACCATTTTACTAACAGAAGGATGAAAATTCCTTTAATCTTGCATAGGCTCGTTTAGAGAACCTGAAAAATCTGTGCTTTTTAGTGACGTATATTTATAAAAGGACTGGTTCTTAGAATCTCCCAGGATAACAACTATGGCAGTCGTAGAATAAAGTGTGTATGTATTTATGAATTAGTGAACCAATATATTAATTCACGATCTTTTTGTTTATCCATCAAATACCTCTTCCCTTCCTGCCTTACCCCCTTAGGCTGCCTTGCACTTCCCAAACTGAATCTACAGTTTCTGACTCTACATGACTACCTGCTGAGGAACTTCAATCTTTTCCGCTTAGAGTCTACCTACGAGATCAGACAGGACATTGAAGACAGTGTCAGTAGGATGAAGCCATGGTAATATTTGACTAATGCAAACCAGTCAGTTCAACTTCAGGTGTAATCAAAGTGCATTTGAGAATGAATAACTGATATTGTGTATATACTAAATACATAGTAACAAATGCATTTTAAATCATTACACGGATGCGATGTTGTATACTAACTCTTTCCATAAGATGTTGTCATCCTGTGGGATGATTTTGTAAGGGTGTGTTGATGCGTTAAGACAGTATGTTGGATGCTAACAACCAACCTTTGTTGTGTTGAGATGGATGAGTTAGTTTTCTGACAGTGCTAAGCCTAGGCTGGCATTATAAAATTTGGAAACTTTACCACCAACTCTTCTGGTTTGAGAGTTGTTACTGAGTAGTCTTCTATTTGCCATCTGCCACAATATGATTCCCTTTAGATTTCAAGGGGTTATTTGGTGTGATATCTCTTATACTTGGTAGTTGCTTTTTATCATCTTTATTATTTTTTGTCTCTCTGAATGTGTGAGTGTGTGTGGGTTTTTTTGTTTTGTTTGTGGGATATTTTGGTTTGTTTTAAATAATGCCAGCATAAGTTGCCCTTGTTTCTTTAAATATAAGTCCATGTTATGCTTCAGTTATAAAATGCAGGATTATGTGAATCTACTTCAGTAGCATGCAGTATTAAGACCTCTACTTTTGTCTAAGGGATGACTGAGGTAAATTGTTTCACAGTTTCAAAAACAGAACTGAATCTGTTATCAGATAATGATTAACAAAACTTTGGTGTTTGGGGGCTTTTTGTTGGGTGTGGTTGTTTTTCAGGTTATCGGAATATGGTGGTGTCGTTTTTGGTGGATGGGCTAGGATGGCACAACCCATTGTGTCTTTCACAGTGGTGGAGGTGGCAAAGCCCAATATTGGTGAAAACTGGCCCATGCGAGTACGAGCCGATGTTACAATTAATTTGAATGTCCGAGATAACATCAAAGATGAATGGGAAGGTATTACATTCTTTGAAATAAGATGCTCAAAATAGGTGCTTATCAAAATACACTTTGATGTAACCTTATTTGTAAGAAAGTTTGGGGTTTTTTCACCTGAGGTACAGATGACCCAATCTCAATACGCTGTTTGAAAGTCAGTTACATTCCAAGTCTAAGGAGTTTATACTTTCCTACAAAAAATTGAAATTATTAAAGCATTTACATGCCCGTTGGGAACAGAATGTTTACTATTTCAGGCTGATGGCATTCAGTTTGTAGCTGTAAAATTTTGCCCTTTAGAGGCAATGTAGAAAAGTGACAGCATTGTAAATTAATATACCTGCTAATAATGTCATATAGGAAGAGTGGTGGGGAGCGTATCATCTCTCTCATGTACACTTGGAAAGGACAGATTGTGATTTAATGCAAACCAGTGCACTTGAGTAGTTTTCAGTATATTTGTACGCTATTAGAAGGGCTGACTGTACCAAATACTGTTTCTTATAAGTATCCGCAGGCGATGCTTCTTTTGCTTGAGGAATTGAACTTCAGTTGACCATGTTGGCAAGTGACATAGAGGCATGTACTTGTACGTGCATTATCAGTAAATGTCACTCCCGTCTCTTCTGTTAGAGAAACCTACTAAATGTACTGGAGCTGCATAGTCTGATTACAGGTCACGTAGCACAAATGCTAAAGCTGGAGCATGCAGTAAATAAGCAGATACTGAGAATGTAGATTCTGTTAACACAGAAAAACTGGGAGGATGGCAGCAGACTTTACTGAAGATAGCTATATAGTGGATAATGGTGCACCTAGGTTTTCAAATAACAGAACAGCCTGTGTGATTTCAAAAGCAGTAATACTTAATCAAAACAGAGGTGAAGAATTGCTGAACCATTGCCTAACATAACAGGCTCTTGATTAAACTGCTTTAGGTTGGATAATATCTGGTGAGTAATGAGAAATTGTCTTGTATGAAAAATACAGCTTGTGCTTACTATAGATTTTGAAAGTGTCTTAGTTTTGTGAGAATTTGTAGGTATACTGGAGAAAAGGATTAGTGTTTAAAACTACATTAGTGAATTGGAAAAATTGCATTTAAAAAGTACAGTGTAGTTCAACAGGTATGAACATTAAGATACTAAACTTAAGCAAGAACAAGTCATTGCACAAATGCATTTTGAGGGTCCACCTTCTTGGGCAGTAGTTCTGCAGAATGAAAGGAGTTCAAGATCATCATTGCTCAAAAGCAAATGTGACTCCACAGCAATATGTTACTGCTGCAGGAAAAAGGAAAATGCTCAACCACGTTACATCGAGATTTATAAACTAATGTAGCATGGAAAAAAAGTAACTTGATTAAGTGACCATTTACCCTGTTAAACAAACACTTAGGGTAACTGTTGGGGGTTTTGTGCCCAGTTCTAGGTACTGCCCTTAATTTCTTGGGGAGGAAAAAAGTAAAAATTGAAGGTTAGTCAAGATGAAAGCAATGAGAATAATAGATTAATGACATTCTACTTTGGAGAGAAGACTGAAAATATCTAGTTGTGTAACTGAAATAAAACTATTGGGAGAAGAATAATTTTGAAATAAATAAGTTTGTTGTCATGAAAAAAGCAGTCAATTTCTCCTTTACATATCTGAAGTCCTAGCAGATATTAGTGTGCAGGAATAGAGGAATCCTATGGTTCTGTATCCTCTTCAGTTAAAGGCATATTTTGATACAGGACACATTATTCTCTAAACAAATGTGGTTTGATTTAAAAGAAATTTTCATGATAGTATATATAAAGGAATGGAAAAAGAAAAGGGCACTAAATTTAACTACTGAATGTTCCTTTTTGGAATCAGGTCTGCGTAAACATGATGTCTGTTTTTTGATTACGGTACGTCCCACGCAACCTTATGGCACCAAGTTTGACCGACGACGACCTTTTGTTGAACAGACTGGCCTGGTCTATGTCAGAGGCTGTGAAATCCAGGGCATGTTGGATGAGAAAGGACGTGTTATTGAAGAAGGTATGGTATGCCAAAATTTGTTTTGAAAGATTTTTTTTTCTTCTCCTTTTTTTTTTTAACAGCCTAATTGTTGACTTACCTCTTTTTTAAAAAATGGTTATTGAATTCATTACGTACTTGAACAAAACAAACCAATTCCATAAGCCGAAGAAATGTTAACTAGTTTTCTCTGGTAAAAAGTCATGTAATAGGATTAATTAAATAAATCCAGTACACTTTTTGTGTTTAGGAGTAAAATAGCTGGTATTCAAAACTCTATTAGAAATGGGATGAAAACATGAAATAAGAATGTTTCTAATACCAGGTAGAAATTAGTTTCATCATAAGAATGTGTCTAAATTTCATCTCAGGGATGATCATGGATCAAATAGAATGATAATCTGTTTTTAGCACTACTTCAGATTCTAATCTTACTGTTTTATTCTGGGCAGGACCTGAACCCAAACCAAGACTTAGAGGGGATTGCAGAACCTACAGAGTATTTCTGGACCCAAACCAGTATCAACAAGACATGACCAACACAATCCAAAATGGAGCAGAAGATGTTTATGAGACATTTAATATAATAATGAGAAGAAAGCCAAAAGAAAACAATTTCAAGGTAAGGTACTGGTCATTGGCTGCTATCCTAAGAGTGTGTCTGAATATGCTAGCAGTACTGAGACCTGTTCATTGTAGGTGCATGTAGTTAGGATTCTTAATTTTTTGGTGCTGTAGCATCACTTCAGGAAGCTTGAACATGTCAGCTAGTGATAATTTCCCTCTGCAATGAAGTGTTGAAGTAACTGAAAATCAGAACACTGCTACTTCATTTGAATATATAATAAGACATTAACAGTCTTTTAACAGGTGGCCTACATATTAGTTGTGTTTGGCCTTTTGGGTCAAGGGAGTATGTGGAATAGTTTTGTTATCTGATGTATAGTGAACTGTAGGAAAAGGAGGAGTAACTAGTCAAAAGGTGAAAATCAGAGACACCTGTTAGCTCTGGGGAGCATCACTGTATCAGTATTGGGCTTTGGAGGGTGTCAGATGAGATTTTTAGCACAGATATATTTGATAGCATTCGTCACTGTACCGTACAACATCCTTGTCTCTAAATTGGAGAGACATGGGTTTGACGGATGGACTGCTCTATGGATAAAAAACTGGCTTGCTGGTCTCACTCAGAGTTGTGGTCAACAGCCTGATGTCCGAGTGGAGACCGGTGACTAGTGGCATTCCTCACGGGTCGGTATTGGGACTGGTACTGTTTAACATCTTCGTCAGTGATGTGGACGGTGGGATTGAGTGCACCCTCAGCAGGTTTGCTGACGACACCAAGCTGTGTGGTGTGCTCAACATGGTGGAGGGAAGGGATGCCATCCAGAGGGACCTTGACAGGCTGGAGTGGTGGGCCACTGCCAACCTCATGGAGTTCAACAAGGCCAAGTGCAAGGTCCTTCACCTGGGTTGGGGCAATCCCAAACACAACTAGAGGATGGGCAGAGTATGGATTGAGAGCAGCCCTCCCAGAGGAGAAGGACCTGAGGGTACTGGTGGATGAAAAACTGAACATGAGCCAGCAGTGTGCACTGGCAGCCCAGAAAGCCAACCGTATCCTGGGCTGTATCCAGAGAAATGTGGCCAGCAGGTGGAAGGACGCAATTCTTCCCCTTTACTCTGCTCTTGTGAGTCTCCACCTGCAGTACTGTATTCAGCTCTGGAGTCCCCAACATAAGAAGGCTATTGACCGGTTGGAGCAAGTCTAGAGGAGGCCACGGAGATGATCAGAGGACTGGCGCACCTCTCCTATGATGAAAGGCTGAGAGAATTGGGCTGGTTCAACCTGGAGAAGAGAAGACTCCCGGGAGACCTTATTGCAGCCTTCCAGTACCTGAAGGGGGCCTACAAGGAAGCTGGGGGGGGACACCCTTTTGACAAGGGGTAACAGCTTTAAATTGAAAGCAGGGAGATTTAGATTAGGTATCAGGAAAAAAATTCTTCACAGAGAGGGTGGTGAGGCACTGGAACAGGTTGCCCGGAGAAGCTGTGGATGCCCCATCCCTGGAAGTGTTCAAGGCCAGGCTGGACCAGGCTTTGAGCAACCTGGTCTAGTGGAAGGTGTCCCTGCCCATGGCAGAGGGGTTGGAACTAGATGATTTTTAAGGTCCCCTCCAACCTAAACCATTCTATGATTCTATGATAGTCCTCATAGAGACTGTACGCTAACAGGAGCTTTGTAGATTGAATGATGCTTCTTTTTCTGTCCTAGCAGTTTTCACACGGTTGCAGTGCATGATTCTTTGGCATTTCACTTCCTTAGATATTCATTGTCAAGAGAGTCTTCAAGGAGCTTGGTCAGACTTCAAAATAAACCTGTTGCTGATGCATTATGATACTGTATATTGCCTATAAGTAAGATTAAAATTATGCACACAACTTCAATTTTTTTGCATATAAGCTCAGCAATTTTTTTTGTTTTTTTACAGGAAGCTTATCGATAACTTAGCTTTCCTTACCCTCTGTTAAAGCAAGAGGAAAGTTTTCCAGCAAAGTTGAAATGTGAATTTGAGTTTCTAGAATTGTGAATTAACATAAATTTCGCTTTGGCCAAGTGGTCCCTGTTGACCATAGTAAGTTTTTTTTGATTGGTTGGCATAATTATAGAATCACTTGGATTTTAGGGCAACTCTGGAGGTAATCTAGTCTAAGCCCCCTGCTGAGGCAGAGTCACCTGCAGCAGGCTGTCCAGGACTGCATCTAGTTGGGTTTTAGATAACTGCAAGAATTAGGAACCCAAAACTTCCATCTGGGCAACCTGTTCTGTTCTAGTGCTGAGTTGTCCTCACGGTAAAAAAAAAGTGGTTTCACATGTCTAGATGGAATTTAATGCATGGTAGTTTGTGTCTGTCATCTTCTGTCCAGTCACTGGACACTGCTGAGAAGAGCCTGGCTCCCTTGTGTTCATTTCCTCCTAGCATATCACATGGGTACGATCCCCCCTGAACAGTCTTTTTTCCAGGCTGAACAGTCCCAGCTCCACTGTCCTCTGCTCATGTGAAAGATGCTATGATCCCTTAATCATCTTTTGTGTCCCTGCACTAGACTCACTCCAGGGTACCTCTCTGGTTTTTGGTTGGTTGGTTGGTTTTTCATACCAAGGATCCCAGAACTGAACACAGTGCTCCAGATTCAGGGAAGGGATGCCATCAAGAGGGACCTGGACAAGCTTGAGAAGCAGGCCTCATGTGAACCTTGTGAGGTTCAACGAAGACTGAGTGCAAGTTCCTACACCTGGGTTAGGGCAGCTTCTAGTATTGATACAGGCTGGGGGATGAAGGGATTGAGAGCAGCTCTGCAGAGGATGGCTTGGGGGTACTGGTGGACAAAAAGCTGGACATGAGCCAGCAGTGTGCGCTGGCAGCCCAGAAAGCCACCGTATCCTGGGCTGTATCAAAGGAAGTGTGGCCAGGAGGTCGAGGGAGGTGATTCTGTGTTTTCCGTTATGAAAATGCAATATGAATGAAAAACTGCCTTTCTTTTGGTGCCTTAAATTTGTGCATCATATCATTGAAATGATTTTCATTTTAAAGGATTCTGCAGCAAGTTCTGTGCAGGTGGATAAAGAGGGAGGAAGGAAGATTTTTTTTAAATTTTTTGTCCCCTTTTCTGTATCTAGAAAGATGCCTCTGTTGTGAAACAGTAGCTTGTGGTCCACACAGTGCATTCTGGTGCCATCCAGCTGTTGATTGGTATACTAGAGGTACTTCCTAGAATGTCCTTTATAACTCTACATTAACCATGGTTCTGTTTTGCCTTTTTTCAAATGATGTTTGTGTGGCAGGTTCATTTTACATTATAAATAAGTACACGCGCGCTCTGCCAAAGCCTGTTGGTGTGGCAACACTATCTGTATGCACTGTTGTGTAGTCAGAAGGGAAGTGTTGCAGTAAATACTTGTTTGCTCAGAATTGCTGTTAGATGTGAGTGTAGCTTTCAAGTTTGTACTGTATTCTTGTAGCTAATTTACAGGCAAATCACAATGCAAACCATACTATGCTTGTTTTTACTTCAGTCTTATACATTCATTTGTCAAGACCAGCTAAGATATTTCCAGATTTATCCCTTCGCTACCAGTTTAGGTTTAGGGTATTGCATGTCATCTGTAAACCTTTCGAACTTCAGCTGGATAAAAGAAAATACAGTATCACTGTGAAGAGTGCTGGTAGTGTATTGAGAAGATAAAAGTTTTAAGCTGATCTTGTAGGAGAGAAGGCAAGACAACACTTGTGCAGTCTTAGTACATTAAGCAGAAGAGGCAGCAGTGGAAATGCAAATACAGTGTGTTTGCTGGAGGTGACACCACTGTCACTGCAGTTGGTCAGCAGTGTTAGTTCTTTACAAGATCTAATCTCTTTTTTTTTACATATATAGCAGTGACTTTTGGAAAGCTGAAGCAAAGGTTTTGTGATCTAAAACCAGCACATGAACTGTTAGGGACATATTTCTTATAATAAAATGTTTGTTAACACCAAGAACACGAAGAAATACACTACATGCCTTGGGGAGGCAAAGGGTGAAGAGATTTCTGGAGTTGATGTAGACATCAGGTAAGATTCCTGGAGCCATCCACTTTATTACAAAATGGTGCATAACTGGGAGTATTTTTTTGTGTCACAGTTTTATTTGATGCCAGTTGTATTATCCCATATAGGTTCACTTCTTCCAGCAGCTAGGAATTTGACTATTCAGCGGTTCCTGTAGAAGGACAGACTTTCTATAACATTTTTCCTTGGTGTAGTAGAAGCTGTTCTGCTGGTAGACAGTCAAGCATCCCTTTTAGATAAGGAGAGGATGGAGCATATAATTTAACATACGTTTTAGGATTAATAATGCTAAGTTGCCTTTGAGTTAATACCTTTACAGAGCTAGCACAGAATCCATAGTATGGTTGAGATGGGAAGGAACAGAATCACAGATTCACAGAATGGTTGAGGTTGGAGGGGACCTCTGGAGATGATGTAGTCCAAACCTTGCTTAAAGATGTCAGCTATAGCAAGTTGGTCAAGATCATGTGACTTTGTATAGTTGGAACTGGGTATCTCCAGCAACGGAGACTGCATAACCTGTCTAGACAACCTGCTGCAGTGTTCCATTACCCAAAACTTTCACGTGTTTAAGTGGAATTTCCTGTATCTCAATTTATGTCCATTTGCCTCTTGTCCTTTCACAGCGCACTACTGAGGGGAGCTTGGTTCCCTTGTCATTACTTACTCCTTTGGTTTGTTTTTTGCTTTGTTTTTGTTTTGTGGGTGGGGTTTTCTTGTTTTGGTTGTGTTGTGTGTGGGTGTGGGGTTTTTTTTATACAGACTGATAAAATTCCCCAACATCCCTTGAGTCTTTTCTTCTTGAGTCTGTTCTTCTTGAGTCTAAACAGTCTCAGCTTTTTCAGCATCTCATGTAACAGATATTCCAATCCCCTAGTGATCTTAGTGGCCCTTTGCTGGAATCATTCCAGTATGTGTGTCTCTGTTGTCCTGAGGAGCCCAGCAGTGGACACAGCACTCCAAATATGGTCTTTCCCATGCTGAGTAGAGGGGAGGAATCAAAACCTTTATAGAGGATGCCTGTTTAAGCAGGAAAAAATTACTTTGATTCTTTGAATGACACAGCACAAGCAGAGAATCCTAACCTTTGGAGCTCGGTGTAAATGTAGACTATCAGAATAAAATTCCATACTTTGTTTTGGCTGACTATTCTTTACAAGATCAGCATTTAGAAGCCCTGTTTTCTGGTGTGGGCTGTTGATGCAGTATGTTTGCCATCTGGTAGCGTCCATGTTTGATGTCATGTTAAGTTGAAGGATCTACACATCAGTGCAGTTTTCATGTCCTGTGTTTCATCTGCCGTAGAGCAGGTGCATGATGTCATGATACCAAGTTTCAAGTAAGGTGGTTCTTGAAGGCTCGCCATTCCTTTAACAGAAAGACTAAAGATCAGCTACCTCTTAGTGAGAATGTACACCCTCTGTGCAAGTCTAGGGTCTGGAGCATTGGTGTTTCATTGCAGGGGGAAAGGAGAGAAATACTGAAATAACCACAGATGAGTAGAGAAATTAATTTGGGGGTGAAAATCAATCTTTTGAAGAGAAACTAACGGACTGCAGGGATGAAACTTATAGAGTTGTAGGAGACGCCTTAAGATGCCTGATGGTGTTCTTGAATGGATTAGATTTCTAGTAAGAACTGGACTCAGATTTTTGGGTGGCAGAGGCATCATAAGATTTTTGTCCTGATCAAAGTACTTGCTTTAAAAAGTCCTGTGTCTGTAGTCTTCAAAAAGCCTGACACAAGGCTTGCCATCTGCTGCTTTCAGAAATCAATAGCTCAGTCAGTATCCACAAAGCTGAATGTTTTAGAAAAACTTGCATGTGGGGACTCTGGAGTCATCAGTTGTCTTGTTGGATTAGTGAATTTAGGTGGGGAAAGAAAGGGTTGAGAAGCAAGGACAGTGGACTCCCAAGATTGTACCTAAAAACCCAACATGTGCCAGGACCATAACCATGCACAGGTTTTAATGCATATTTGGTGTAAACAGCATGACCCTATGGAAATCCTGGAGAAGAACCTTAAGCAGAAATATGTGTAGCTATTGACGAAATGTGAATTGCTTGCTCACTGTAAAACCAGGATGAAAAGCTGGGGCCATAGCAGACACTTTTATTTTGTTTATAGGTTATTTTGAACTACAGCTTTTTTCTCCTCTGAGTGTTCCAGAACGATCTTTACTGATGATTATGGTCCTTTTTTACCGCCTCTTTACTAGCGGGATAGTTTAAGAATGATGTGGTTGGACACTGGTGTTTTGTTGCATATATACACTGTTTATATATTGACTCAATCTAACCAAACATCTGTCAATTAAAGACTGTTGCACGCTAGCATCTTAGGATAGACTTGTTTAGTTTTTGTTATGTCACATTTTCGTGGTAAAAAGTCAATTTCTCCAATATTTTTTTCTATTTTTCTACCATACAGGCTGTTCTGGAGACTATTAGGAATTTGATGAACACAGATTGTGTGGTTCCTGACTGGCTACATGACATCATTCTTGGATATGGAGACCCAAGTAGTGCACACTACTCAAAAATGCCAAATCAGATTGCAACTCTGGATTTTAATGACACTTTCCTTTCCATTGATCACTTAAAAGCTAGCTTTCCTGGATACAGTATTAAAGTGACTGTTGACAATCCAGTTCTTCAAATACCCCCCTTCAGGTGACTCAAAATTTTCATCTGGGCTGAACAAACTGTTTCTTGTTTTCCCCTACAAGTTAATGAGAATTTAAATACGTTTCCTTTTGAAGGAAGAGGTTTGACTGGGGAGGGAAAAAATTGCTTTCCTCCCATACCAGTCAGCTCTTATCATGGCTAAACTGAATCTTGAAAAGCAGGGAGGTAATCTTCCATGCTTTTTGTGAAGCAGTGCATGTAGAATATGTCTGGAAAAGGCACTAACAGTATATAATGGTATAAAAGTAGTCTGAAGGTGTCAAGACAAGATACCACACACAGTATCTGTCAATGAATTAGTGTTCATTTTCAGTTCATAGATTAAAATACAGATATTCTTTACGAATAGCTTTTGTTCTTCGTACTGCTGCATTTGTCCTGTAAAGAGAAAAATTTAGTTGTCATTCCTTTTCCTTATGCTTGTTAATACCTTGTTGTCTACAACTCGTTTCCCTACTGTGTGAAAGTTTGTCTTAATTGTGACAAAACAATCTTTCTTTCTAAACTTCTAAGACAGTCTTCTGTCTTAGCGAGCATGTTGAAGTGTAGTCTTAAATTATGTGTTACAGGATAACTTTTCCAATAAAGGGAGGTAAAGGAAAGAAAAGAAAAGA
>NW_010268766.1:0-15093 GCF_000690775.1 Eurypyga helias
TCTTCCACTCAGCTAGTCATGCCATCATAGAAGGCTACCAGATTGGTCAAGCAGGATTTCCCCTTGATGAAACCATGTTGACTACTCCTGATAACCTCCTTTTCCTCCAGATGCTTGGAGATGACATCCAGAATGAGGTGTTCCATCACTTTCCAGGGATGGAGGTGAGACTGACTGGCCTGTAGTTCCTTGGGTCCTCCTTCTTGACTTTTTTGAAAACTGGAGTGTCACTGGCTTTTCTCCAGCCCTCAGGCACCTCTCCTGTTCTGCAGGATCTTTAAAAGACAATGGAGAGTGGCTTAGCAGTAACATCTGCCAGCTCTCTCAGCACTCATGGGTCCATCCCATCAGGGCCCATGGATTAGTGGTTGTCAGGTTTGCCTAGCTGATCTCTAACCTGTTCCTCTTCAACCAAGGGAGAGTCATCCTTACTCCAGACTATGTCTTTTACCTCCAGAATCTGAGATCCCTGAGGGCCAGCCTTGGCAGTAAAGATTGAAGCAAAGGCAGCTTTCAGTACCTCTGTCTTCTCTGTATCCTCTGTCACCAGGGCACCCTCTTCATTCAGCAGCAGGCTAACATTTTCCCTTGTCTTCCTTTTGCTGCTGATGTACTTGCAGAAGCCCTTCTTGTTGTGCTTAATGTTCCTTGCCAAATTTAATTCTAAGGTGGCCTTAGTCTTCCTCATTGAATCCATGCATACTCTGACAATGTTCCTATACTTCACAAGTGGCCATTCTCTTTTTCCACATTCTGTACACTTTCTTCATGCACTTGAGTTTTTCCTGATGCTCCCTGCTCCTCCATGAAGGTCACTTTCCTCCTCTGCTAGATTTCGTACTCATAGGGATGAGCTTGGAGGAAGCGTTACTTGAATATTATCCAGCTCTCTTGGGCCCCCTTACCTTCGAGAACCTTAAGCCATGGGAACTCCTCCAAGCAGGTCTTTGAAGAGGCTAAAGTTCACTGTCCTAAAGTCCAGGGTTCTAATACTACTTATTACCCTGCTTCTTCCACACAGGATCCTGAACTCCATCATTGAGTGGTCAGTGTAGTCAAGGCTGCACCCAGCTTTCACATCCCCAACCAGTCCTTCTTTGTTTATCAGCACAAGGTCCAGCAACACACATCTTCTTGTTGGCTCCTCCACCACCCGTGTCAAAAAATTGTCAGTCTTCTGCAGGAATCTTCTGGACTGTGCACGCCTAGCTGTGTGGTTCTTCCAACAAATATCAGGGTGGTTGAAGTCTTCCATGAGAACCAGTGCCTGTAAGCATGAGGCTGCTTCCAGCTGTCTGTAAAAGGCCTCACTGACTTCCTCTTCCTGATAAGGTGGCTTGTATTAAACACCCACGAAAGTGTCCTCCATATTAGCCTGCCCCTTAATTCTTATCCATAAGCTCTCAATTTGTTCTTCATCCACCCTTAGGCAGAGCTCGATACATTCCAGTTGCTCTCTACCATAAAGAGCAACTCCACCCTCGCCTCACTGGTCTGTGTTTTCTGAAAAGCGTGTAGCCCTCCATGGCAGCATTCCAGTCATGTCAGCGATCCCACCATGTCTCTGTAATTGCAACGAGGTCATGGCCCTGCGATGGCACACAGGTGTCCAGTTCTTCCTGTTTATTGCCCATGCTGCCTGCATTGGTGTACAGACTTTTCAGAAAGGGTACAGGGCACACAGCTTTCCCTGGAGGGGTGTAAGAGGATTCACCATAGCCATACACACCCTTAATGTGGATGGCCTTCTGGTTCTCATCATGGGAGGCAGCTAAGGAACCTTTTATGCTGCTCTGTTCGGCCTGTCTTATTTCCCACATGTGTGTAACCGCACGGGCATTGCAATTTTTGACCCCACCCCCCAAGTCCTTCAGTTTAAAGCCAATCTCACTAAGTTGGCCAGCTTGCTGCCAAAGATCCCCTTGTCTCTTCTGCACAGGTGGGTATAGTCCCTTCCTAACAGGTTATAGTTCCCAAAGAATGTCCCATTGTTACAGAAGCCAAAACTCTCATGACTACACCAACCATGTAGTCAGAAGTTGATTTGCATTATTCATTTATTTCTGGCTGCGCCCTTTCTTGCAACAAGTAAACTGGATGAAAAGGTAACTTGGGCACCATTTTTTTCACCTGCACCCCCAGGGCCTAATAGTCTGCTTTAATTCTGCCCAGATTCTGGCTTGCGGTGCCGTTCGTGCCCATATGAAAGAGTAACTGGATAATAGTCTGTAACCTTGACAAGTTGTGGCACCCTCTTGGCAATGTCTCAGGTCTTGGCTCCTGGAAGGTAACATACCTCACCTGACTCCCTGTCAGGTCAGTAGATGGGTGCCTCAGTGCCCCTGGGCAGAGGGTCTCCCACTATGAGCGCTCCTGTGTCAGCGTCCTGCTGACACAGTTTCCCCTTGCAGACCTGGGTGTCTGTAGTTGTTAAAGCTTCATATCTATTATTGATTGTGATGGTGGAGTGTGGAGGGTGGAGGCTGAAGAGAAGTCTGGCATTTGTTAGACACCAAGAGGCCTCATTGTCAGGAGTGACCGCTACAGGATGACAATCATGAAGCCACCTATCTATCTAGATCTTGTTTTCTCTAATACTGTGGCGCCTTTTAACTGTTTTCTGCAACTCAGCTACCTGACATAACAGATCACTGACCTGTGCACACCTTGTGCAGGTACTTAACTTTTCACCAGGAGAATGGTCTAGTCACTCACTGCAACCTACCGCCTGTGCTGAAGTCCCCTTCCATACCAGTTCCCTCTGGGTGGACGTGTTTGATGTCTCAGGGGCTTTCTGTGCAGGGATGTCAGTTTTGGCTCTGAGGTGAGCGCCCCCCATTTTGCAGTGACACAGAGCACTTCCTCAGGCTGTAGACCTAAAAGCAGGTCGTCGGGCCCTGCCTGCACAAACTGCCATAGGAATTGCCACGACACGCCCAGGTCCATTCAAATCTCCTGCGGTTGCTCCTGGCAATGCCCATGTTGCATCAGCCTCTTTCAGGAGAGTTGCTGCTTCTGGACAGGTCTCTCAGCTCTTGCTCAGGGTTCCCGGGCTGTGGGAACCTCCTTGTCTACCTCAGTCTAACACCCAGCTGCTGGACTTACAATTGCCACTGCTGGACTTGTCACCAACAGTACAGTCAGTAAATACTGGAAATAGTTCAATACAAAAGATATGGAAGACGAAAGTAGTAGTCTAATATACAAATCCCCACAGTATAAGGAGGATGACCTCTGAAATTCAATATTGGTTTGGGTTTTTCTTCTTTCTTTTATGCACCATATAAACTTCTATTAACTTCAGATAAGTATGTTCTGGTTTAGGTTTTTGATCAACTTTGGACCCCAAAACATCTGGATCATTGGTCATAGTTTCTGTTTAGATTCGGCCATTTGACTTTCTTTATCATTAATGAAAGCTGAACATAACACAATCAAAACTGATTCCCACCTCCTAAATAAATTCTTGCTACAAATTTCTGAAATTGCATTCAAACCTAAAGTGTAAGGGAATAAAAATTACACTGCATAAAATGTAAAATAAGTAGCAGAAGTATATAAAATATGAAGAAAATAAGAAAATGAAAAGTAGATTGAAATATGACTAAGTGTTTAACAGAAATATCTATTTTTATGTTTACATAATTTTTTTTCTTTAATGACGTGCAGATTTATTGGCAAATCTGTTCTTATACAAAAGGATTATCATGAATGTCATTTCAACAATACTGCAAGCACTTTTGTGTATCAAAATAATGATTGACGCTAATATTCTTTCTTGGAGGATTTTGAAGATTAAAGTTGATAGCATCTTCTATTAATAATTAAATCACAAACACCAAACTCGATTTCAGATAAACTTCTTCCCTTATAGTCTTCCACATTAAAATGCTGGGCTGCACTTGCTGTTTCTTGCTGTTTACTTGCTGTAACTTCTTTACATCTAGGTTGTTGGCGTTTTTTTAATAAAAACAAATATCCCTGAGATTAAATATGACTGGTAATTGGTTCATTATCTAGGATGATACTTAATAGAGCAAATAATTTAAAAATGCATATTCTCTTCTAAAATGATTACAAATATTGCACATTTAATAGTACACAAATTTTATTTTGTAATTCATAAACATAAGAAAAATTCTGAATATGGGATACTTCAGAAAGCATATTCAAACCTACAAGTATCTGCCTTTTTAGAATTATTTGAAAGTATAAATCAGGAAGAGTTTCTGACCATCCTAAGTGTCAGACACCATGTCAAGAATTTTAAGGTGCACAAGAGATGAAGAAGAGCTATTTCTGATAGAAATTATCATCAAGTGAAGTTTGAAGGCCAAACTACACTTCATCTTATCCCGTATTCTTTTCTTTGTTAACAAAGCTTCTTGTTGAAAATCATCTATAGTCAAGTTTGTTCATTTTGAAACAGTATTGTTACTATTGTTACTACGCCTAGCTGAATTCTGCTGAAAGAGCATGTGAGTAACTCAAGTAACAATTGCGATAACTTATGGGTAAGGGTAAGCTGTCAAATGTACACATATTACCTGTCAAAACCAAGATTTGACTGCCCCACCAGTTGGGAACATCTGTTCAACAATATATTTTATTCTATTGTACAATGCAGCTAAATATCTTGAAGATGTCAATAACAGCAGTTCTAAACATATTTATTTTAATATAAATTGCTTTTGTTCAACAAAATATTTAAAGTCATAGCTGACATTGGAAAGTCATTCAGTTCATCCCTTTTCTCAAACAAGGGTTAATTTCAAAGTTGTTTCATGCTGTTCAAGGCATTGTCCAATAAAAGTCTGATTATATTCCAGAACAAAACAAAGAATACCTAACTTCTCTGGGACAGCCTGTTCCACTCCTCTTGTTTTCCCCACCCCATCCTTTCTGCTAGACAGAATTGTCTTGTTATGTACCTCTGAGAACCTTCTGGTCTGGTCTTCCTTATAACCCCCTTTCACCCCCACAGACAGGTAGCTGAAAATGAAAAATAGATCTCCCTTAGTTTTCTCTCTCCAGGCAGACCCATCCCACTTCCCTCTGCCTCTCCTTAGGCATTTTGTCTAAGCCCCCAGCTGCCTCAGTGTAGTTACCTCTTTCAGGGCAAGATAAATATCTCTAAAGACTGGCTTTACAACGCCTAGAGTGAGAGTTTATATACTCTGGTCCCTGAGTGACTTCAACTCTGTAGACATCTTAATTTAGGAGTCTGGAACTTAGCCTCGGTCATGAGAGCTGGAGGAGCAATCAATAAAACAAACCAACCAACGAAGCACAAATAACAGACTATGAATACTAGCAACTTTATACCTTTATGTATTACTATATGTGGAAAATTCCCTGGTTAACAATGTTGCCTCTGATGAACAATCTTGTGTAGAGGGTTGTTGAAAATTTACATGAACTGTTCCAGGCTGGCTCAACATTCACTCTTTCTGCAATCAATGAGGGCTCTATGAAAATTAAAAAATAAATATCTTTTTTTTAGATGGTTTATATTCTATCAGAAATTGATTTCTGGTACAAGATCCACACAATCTTCTCAATTTTGTACATACTTAGGACTTAAGGAGATGTTTTCATCTGCACAATGTATTTTCATGCATCAATGACAATTATTGCATAATTTGAAACAAATGAGCACAGGACCATGAGAACTGAAACAATAAAGGGGGAAAAAATTACCATAGTTACTATGGTTGCAGTTTCAAACCCAGGGTTTTTTGTTAAGATCCCTAACATGAAAGTCCTGTTTTATAGCATAACATTGCAACCATGATCAGCATTCATCACTGATCTTTTTTCCAGAAAGAATAGTTATTAGTGACAGAAGCTACAAAAAATGATGCCTTAGCTGGATAACAGCTATACCAGCATAAAAACTGAGGATGGCTATAGGAAGACATACCTGACAGTTTCGTTTCCAGTTCTATCCTTCCTGCCAGAAATCTACTCCATACACACATAGTCATGAACAATTAGTGTCTTATATCTTATAAAGTAATGAGACTATGAGCAACCTCATAATTTATTTCCAGATTTCACCCTATTAAACTAATGTGAAGTATTCTCTTTTAAACAGAAAAATTTTACAGGCAGAAACCTAATAGATATGACTAATAAAAGTCATATGTTAAAGTTTGAAATTTTCCAGTTGATTGAACACTAGACATAAAGGATCAACACACAATATTCTTGATTTTTGAGAGAACAACTTCGGCAGCCTGCTTAGTTTGAAGAAGCTATATTTAATTCCTTAGGATATAAAGATCCTTCTAGATCACCTTAAGAAGGTAGAAAACAGATTTCAAAAAACTACAGCCTGAGGAATTTGGCTGTATTTCATACATCAGCCCATAATCTGCTGTGCTTTCAGCAGGTGGAAGAGGTTTTGTGTATGGAAGATGAAAGTGACCGAATAGTAGAATCCCAGAGGAATCACAGAATCACTAAGGTTGGAAAAGACCTATAAGGTCATCTAGTCCAACCATCAGTCCAACACTACCATACCAACTAGACCATGTCCTCAAGTGTCACGTCTACATGTTCCTTGAACACCTCCAGGAATGATGACTCCACAACTTCCCTGGGCAGCCTGTTCCAATGCCTGACCACTCTTTCAGTAAAGAAGTTTTTCTTAATATCTAATCTTAGCCTCTCCTGATGCAACTTGAGGCCATTTCCTCTTGCCCTGTCACCAGTTACCCTGGAGAACAAACCAGCACCCATCTCACTACAACCTTCTGTCAGGTAGCTGTAGAAAGTGATCAGATCTCCCCTAAGACTCCTTTTCTTCAGGCTAAACAATCCCAGCTCCCTCAGCTGCTCCTCATAAGACTTGTTCTCCAGACCCTTCATCACTTTTGTCGCCCTTCTCTGGACATGCTCCAGCATCTCTATGTCCTTCTTGTAGTGAGGGGCCCAAAACTCAACACAATACTCAAGGTACAGCCTCACCAGTGCTGAGTACAGGGCACAAACATTTCCCTACTCCTGCTGACCACAGAAGAAAAGGTTTGTAACCTCATCAACGACTGAGGCTTCTAGTTATATACACATCATCTCTGTTGAACAAGGAAAAGTCTTATTGTGTGTTTTTAGAGGCCCACTGATAATTTGCATAAGGCTGTTTAAGTTCTTACATCAACAGAAGTCAGCAATGCAAGATTTATGTGACAAAGCATCATGCAAGATTATGTTGATCAAAATTCCACAGGAAAAATCTTTTCAATTAACTCTGGCAGTTCTCATCTTCTGTTTTCCGTTTTTCATACATATTTTCAATACCAGATTCTTGTGACAGCTTCAAGTGTTAAAGTCCTGCATGAAATAATATTCAGATGATAAGCTGGAAATGCAGATAAAAATTGTTCACACAAGATATAGTTTTAAACCCAGAAGATACAATATAAACTTCAAATAAGCATTTAGGCCACCAATTTCACTGATCATTTGTTGGCAAGAAAAAAACACTGAATGACTAGGTAATAACAGTGATGAGTAAATGAAAGTTCTGGGTTTGACAAGGTCAGAGGGGTTTGGCTTAAACTAGGATAGGATTTTTTGAAAGGTAATTCACCTTAGTTTGCTGCATATTTCTGAGGTGAGCTTAAATTCATGAATGCTTTGATGTCATTCTGTTTCTATGTAGCAGTTAATTCATGTTGATTGTGGTATTTTATTTTTCATTTGAATGGAAATGTGATTTTGAATATAGGTGATACACTAAGTGCTGTACACATCAGGCGACTCTGTCACTTCCACTGAAAACACTGCTTCTTTCCAAAGAAGTTCTTTCAGAATGGTTCTTCTGACAGTCTTCTTTCTGCTTTGCTGATAGCATAGTTTTTACCCTACTTTGACATTTTATTTACTAATCAAGCTTTTATGATGAAACATCCCTGCCAGATATTCTTTTGTCCTCACAATAATTAGAGTTTCTCAGTTATGAGTTATCTTGGTTTTAGTAGTGCATTAATGGTATCCATGCCAGCTCTGCCAGTTGTCTTTCTGTTCTGATACTGGCAGTTATTATTAATATGCAGAAACATACATAAACTGAATGTTGTATATGGAAGCCAGTTGTACTAATATAATTTTAAAATTTATTTCTCATATTATTGGACAGTTATTATGATAAAAAAAAATGTTTTAAGTTTCCCTCATGCAATATCTCTCATGCTTAACTTGACCATTATATCTATCACTGTCCCTCCTATTAGATAAACAAACCCTACTCACCTCTTAGATAAAAAAGGACTCATATGTTTTTCCAGTCTAAAAATTGTACTTCTATCCAAAATAAGTAATGCCAGATGTCTTTCAGTTGACAAATATTTAATTTTAAACCCTTCTTATACTTGAGGACTAACATAGGTGACATCACAGAAACAAAAGCTGGTTTGCATCTTTTGAAGATAATTCACTCAGCAGACAATGCCTTCCTGAGGTGTGCATAAGGAAATTGTAATGTTAATTTCCAACTTTATAATTGTGTAAATTTTCTATGATCATTCCTGAAGCTTTGTAGCTACAAACTGGATTTTTCAAGATCAAATTTTCACTCTCAATTAATTTGTATTTCTGATTATTCTATGAAATTATGCTTTGGAATAAAAAGAGATGCAGCATGATACTTATTTCATCTAGTAAATGAGTTATTTCAGCTCTTTATTTTGTGACTCAAATTGTTTTAAATCTAATCCAAATATAATTTCTGAGATAAACATTCAGGAAATTAAATAGAGGCAAGTGCAGACAGTCAAATTTATTTGTACATTTGGCTAGCATATTTCTCAAAGACAAAGCTAATAAAGGGAAGGGCTGGTGGCTCTTCAAATATGTTATTATTTTAGAGTGACTGTGTGCCATTTCTCTGATCTTCAAAGGTAATAAACAATGTGTTGCATGCATTAATCTAATACCCATTTTTAAAAGTATTATCAAGTTATATAAGCATAAAGAATAAGCTTATTTGTAAACATCGCTTAGAACAGAGGAGAAAAATTCTGAGGCATTACAATGCATTAACAAATTAAAAGATTTAGGAAGCTAGTCATTAAGTGTCTTCGTTTACCATTTGGGAAGAAAAGACATGTACCAGCAATATTAGCATTTTCAAACTGAGAGAAATCAGTCAGTGCTGAGAAGAAAGTCTGTATCATTTTGTATAGTAGGATCAATGTCACCTAATATTGAGAACACAAAAAATTAAATGCATAAGTCTAACTTAGTTATCCTAGACTGTCTCTCTATTTAATAAGATCTGAGAGAGATGAGTTGAATTCCTCTCTGAAAAATAACTAGTTTTCTTCATTGGCAATACAAAGAGTAAGCATTGGCAGTGTTAGTCTCCAAAATAAATCTTGTAGGCATTTAAGTTAGGACAGATGAATACCACCCTTCTTGTTTCAATTCTTCAATTATAAAACAAGATTATTGTGGAGATCTGGAGAATCAGGATTATCAAAGGAAACAGGAATATGGAGTATTAAATTCCAGATTCCATCATTAACACAGAATAATGTCAAGTTGAGTGAGAATCAAATATTTCAACATTAGAAGTTGTTAGATCTATATTGATTTAGTAGTTTGACCATATGGAGTCTGTAAGAAACTATAGGAATTAAGTCAGCGTCTTGATAGACATTGTCTTTCTTTCTAGTTCTATTCATCAATTGCTATGCAAGCAGCATTCAGCTCACTGAACTTCAGCATATCATAGCTAACATAGGTTATCAATTGTGTTTCTTTGTAGTCAGTGCACAGATGATATTCTCTTTGAAGGTAAGTCATTCCATGGGGTGGATCAGCCTTTCTCACTCACAGTTGAGTTACTTGGAAGAGAAGCTTGAGAATTATTAAGTCACAGAAGTGAGGCAGCTCTATTAGCTAGCTCTGACCGGCTTGGTATATTATTCAGATAATGTGAGATCCCATTCTGAGATGTTTAATTTTACATCTGTATCATAAATGAACTATATATTTGCAACTGTAGGTTTTCAATTCAGCCAGGGGGAGGAGGGTGTAAGGGGGAGATAGTCAGGCAGCTAAAGCTGGGCATTACAAGGTAATTATTTTAAAACACTTCAATTACTAGTTTTTGTTGGAGATTCATGATGCTATGGAAAAATTAACCTCATATGCACAAAGACTGTTTCTAAAATATCCTGACACTGTTGTGTCTAATACTTCATGCTTGATGAGTGAGGTGAGAAGTAACTTATATGTTTAATATGAGATGAACTGTATAAGTAATCTATGATTTTGTGAGAAGTGAGCTATGTGACTATGTTCAACTTGCATGACTAAATCTTTATATAACAGTACAACAAAACATACCTAATTTTTATTACAAGCCTACTAGAAGCTATACTCATATTGTTGTTATTGTAAATCACTTACCAAGTGATTAGTGTTATAGAACCTTAACATTAACACAGAAGCTCTTTAAGCTTGTGTACTACCATGTGTCTTGCAAGGCACATAACGTATCACAAAAATTTATTTTCTTTTTGAGAACTACTGACTAAGAATGCCAGCATGAACAACTTTTCAGCCCCTTGAGCAGCGCTCTTGCAAATTGAAACTATCGGCTGGTATGTAGCCTACTATTTTCCTTCATGTGCCTCCAGAGACTCCTCTTGTTACATCTCTACAACACAGTTATTAACAGTTTTACAGTTGATTGCTGATTGTTTTACAGTTGATCCTCTGATTGCTGTATACAATATGGACTAATAACTCTTTCAGAGTTTGGTTAAATTATTTTCTTTTTTAACCCACTCCGTTGTTGTCTTTTCTTTTATATGCTAGTTACAGACGGTCTTCAGGTCTTTTTGTTTTCTGTCTGCATGACTTCAAATACTGTGGAGATCCAGAGTGAGGATTTTTCTTTGGTTTGGCTTTTGAATAGGTTGCACATGAAAGGAAAAAAACTGAATAACAACCTCAACAAGTAGGTTTATGGACAGATGGACTGGATCTACCATATAGAAAACTGATGACTTCATTATATCCTGGCTTGAGTTCTAATAGCACTGTCAGCTTAGTGAAGATAAAAAGCTTGATTTTGATAATTCTATAATGAAAAATCATGTAATTTTACAAGGTACTTTTTTTTTGAAGGGTGATTTATGTTAGAAACATCTTCTATTCATCAGTGTCTGAGTCTGTCTTCAATTTCTTTGATTATACTTTTCAGTATAACTTTCTTGTGTTTAAAACTGAGATGCAGTGCTTTCTGTCTGGTATGTATTAATCACAGGCACAGTGTACATATCTCATTACTGTTCTTGCCAATAGAAAATATAGATGACATTAAGTTCTTTTACTGGATCTGAAATGTTTCCATGGCATTTAGAAGTTATGTGTTTGATAAATGTGTATAAGTTTTCATTATCTAGAAAGAGAAGAGGAAAGGAGCCACAAGCCATCAGATACATGTTGTATGAATATAGACTTCTTATAAATGATCACTCTAGGGAGTAATTAGGAATGAATAAACAAGGTGAAAGGTCATAGGCTCAAAAAATCATAAAATGGTTTGGGCTGGAAGGAATCTTAAAGACCATCTAGTTCCAACCCCCCTGCCATGGGCAGGGACACCTTCCACTAGACCAGGTTGCTCAAAGCCTCATCCAGCCTGGCCTTGAAGACAGCCAGGGATGGGGCATCCAGAGCTTCTCTGGGCAGCCTGTTCCAGTGCCTCACGACCCTCTCCATCTTTTTTCCTGATATCCAATTGAAATCTACCTGCTTTCAATTTAAATCCATTACCCCTTGTCCTGTCACTACAGGTCCTTGTACAAAGTGTCCCACTCACACACCTTCCTTGTGGGCCCCCTTCAGGTACTGGAAGGCTGCTATAAGGTCTTCCCGTAGCCTCCTCTTCTCCAGGCTGAACAAGCCCAGTTCTCTCAGCCTTTCATCACAGGAGAGGTGCTCCAGCCCTCTGATCATGTTCACGGCCCTCCTCTGGACTTTTTCAGCTGGTCGATATCCTTATGCAGGGGGCCCCATAGCTGGACGCACTGCTCTAGGTGAGGTTTCACAAGAGCACAGTCTAAGAGGTGTTTATACTGGGTTTGGCTGGGATTAAGTGAATTTTCTTCATAATAGATTGTACAGTGCTGTTTTGGATTTGTAATGAGAACAGTGTCGATAATATACCCATTTCACCATTGCTGAACAGTGATTACATAGCATCAAGATCTTTTCTATTTCTCACACTTTGTCACCAGCAAGTAGGCCTGGGGTGCACAAGAATCTGGGAGGGGACACAGACAGGACAGCTGACCAGAACAAAGGCAAATCCCTTTGATATAACTCTTACACGTGATGGACCTCTGCTTTTCTGGAGATGGCTAAACATCTGCCTGCCAATGGGAAGAAGTAAATTAAATCTATATTTTGCTTTGCTTTCAATGTACAGCTTTTGCTTGGCCTATTAAACTGTTTTTAATTCAATACACAGGTTTTCTCACTTTTGTCTTTCTGATTTTCTCCCTAATCCCACCAGTAGGGAATGAGTGAGCAGCTGTGTTGAGTTTAGCTGCCTACCAGGTTTAACCCACAACACCTCATTATGGCAGAGGAATCCCAGCCTCAGCCTTTTTAAAAAAAGTGGAGTCTGTATTAAAACTGATTTTCACATGGAATCCAAAATAAGAGAAATATGCAGTTTTGCTACATTAAAAGCTGCTTCAGCAGCTCTGTAAAATAAAATAATGTCTTCCTCTAGGACAGCATGGGTGTATTCCTCTAGGAGGCGTTTCTCCCCATGTCAGAGACCAGCTGGAGTGTGTGGAAATCCCCCTGGGGATGGATGAGGAGCTGACGGAGAGTTTATGGGTCAGGATTAAAGGGAGAGCAGGAGGAGGGGATAATGTAGCAAGAGTTTGCTACAGGCCACCTGGCCAGGATGAGTGGGTAAATGAGGTCCTCTACAGACAGATAGCAACAGTCTGGCATTCACAAACCCTCTTTCTCATGGGGGACTTTATCCACCCCAATATCTGTTGGAGGAACAACGTCTGGGCAAAGGCAAGCCAGGAGGTTCCTGGAATGTATTGATGGCAACTTCCTTTTCCATATGATAGAGGAGCTGATGAGGAGGGGAGCCATGCTGGACCTTGTTCTCACCAACAGGGAGGGGCTGGTGGAAAATGTGAAACTCGAGGGCACCCTTGGCTGCAGCGACCATGAAATGGTGGAGTTTGAGATGCTTATGAAGGCGAGGAGGGTGCGCAGCAAACTCACTACCCTGGACTTCAGGAGAGCAGACTTTAGTCTCTTCAGGGAACTGATTGGAAAGGTTTCTTGGGAAGAAACGCTGGAGAGAAGAGGGGCCCAAAAAAAGCTGGTGAGTATTCAAGGACCTTCTCTTCCAAGCTCAGGAGTGATGACTCCTAATAAAAATGAAATTGGGTAAAAGCTGCCACAGGCCTCTGTGGATGAACAAGCAGCTCCTGGTGAAAGTGAGGCAAAAAAAAGAGAGGCCTACAGAGGGTGGAAGCAGGGACAGGTAGCCTGGGAGGAATACAGGGAAGTTGTTAAAGAGGTCAGAGATCAGATTAGGAAAGCCAAAGCCCTGACAGAATTGAACCTGGCCGGGGACATTAAGGGCAACAAGAAAGGCTGCTATAGGTACATAGGGGATAAAATAAAATCAGGGAAAATGTGGTCCCTCTGCGAAAGGAAACGGGAGAGCTGGTTTCCCAGGATATGGAGAAGGCCGAGGTACTCAGTGATTTTTTTTGCCTCAGTCTTCACTGGCAAAGGCACAAGCCATACCCCCAGAGTCACAGGAGATAAGGGCAGGGACTGGAAGAATGGAGACCCACCCATGGTCAGTGAGGATCAAGTTCGGGAACAGCTGAAGAACCAGAAGGTGCACAAGCCCATGGGACCTGATGAAATACATCTGCAGATTCGGAAAGAACTGGCAGATGAGGTTGTGAAAACTGTCCATCAAATCTGAAAATTCATGGCCATCTGGTGAAATTCTTACTGACTGGAAAAGGGGAAACATAACCCCCATTTTTAAAAAGGGAAAAAATAAAAAGACTTGGGGAACTACAGCCCAGTTAAGCTCACTTCTGTGCCTGGCAACATAATGGAGAAGATAATCCTGAAATCATGCTAAGGCACATGGAGAATGAGGAGGTGATTGGTGACAGCCAGCACGGCTTCACCAAGGGCAGATCGTGCCTGACGAATATAGTGGCCTTCTGCAATTGCATCATGACCTTAGTGGATAGAGGACAGGCAACCGATGTAATTTACCTGGGCTTGTCCAGGGCCTTTGATACCATCCCACACAACATCCTTTTCTTTAAACTGGAGAGACAAAGGTTTGACTGCTTGAACGATAAGGAACTAGTTGGATGCTCATACTCACAGAGTGGTGGTCAACAGCTCAATGTCGGAGTGGAGAGCAGGGAAGAGTGGCATTCCTCAGGGGTTTGTGTTGGGACCAGTAGTGTTTAACATCTTTGTTAGTGACAGAGATGATGGGATTGAGTGCACCCTCAGCAAGTTTGCCATCAACACCAAGGTGTGTGGTGCAGTCAACATGCTGGAGGGGAGGGATGCCCTGCAGAAGGACCTTGACAGGCTGGAGGGGTAGGCCACTGCCAACCTCATGAATTTCAACAAGGACATTGCACAAGGCCACGTGCAAGGTCCTGCACCTGGGTCAGTGCAATCCCAAGCACAAGTACAAGCTGTGTGGAGAATGAATAGAGGGCAGCCCTGAGGAGAAGGACTTGGGGGTACTGGTAGACGAAAAGCAGAACGTGAGCCGGCAGTGTGCGCTGGCAGCCCAGAAAGCCAACTGTATCCCTGGGCTGTGTCAGAAGTGTGGCCAGCAGGCCAAGGGAGTGATTCTCTCCTGTACTGTGCTCGTGTAAGTCCCCACCTGGAGTACTGCATCCAGCTGTGGAGCCCTCAACATCAGAAGGATATAGACCAGTTGGAGCGAGTCCAGAGGAGGGCTGGAGCAACTCTCCTATGATGAAAGGCTGAGAGAATTGGGTTTGTTCAGCCTGGAGAAAAGAATAATGCAGGGAGACCATA
>NW_010268766.1:15400-22430 GCF_000690775.1 Eurypyga helias
TCCCTGCCCGGGGGAGGGGGAGGTGGAACTAGATGATCTTTAATGTTCCTTTCCAGCCCAATGCATTCTTTGATTCTATGACAAGAGCTTAGCTGAAATCTGCTTGCTGGCACCCACATTGGATTGCAAATCAATATGCTAGCTTCTCCTTGTGTACTATCAGCTCCACCCTCTAGCTGCTTTCTCAGTGGGCAACTTCAAACAATACCATGTATTTGGATGCATGTTCTCACTTATGAGCAGGAGAAAAAAAAAAGAATTATATCTATCTTTATTGCCAGTTTATGGTCAGTCCAACAAGCAATCCATTTCATATTTACTAGAATAACTTAACAATTCAGAAAAAAATACCCAAGAAATATGGATTTCATACAGCTCTACCATAAATAAATAAATAAACAAATGAAAAATTTGCAGCCAGGCAAAACCTGGAAGACTTTTTTATTGATATTCCAAAGGAAAGCTGATGAAAAAGAATACTTCTTGTCTATTTTAGAAGTAATTCTGATAGTTGAATTAAAACCCAATACCTTTGAGTTATAATGTGTGCTGGTTTCAGTTGGGACAGGGTTAATTTTCTTCATAATACCTTGTATGAGGCTGTGGTTTGGATTTGTGTTTAGGAGAGTACTGTTAAAGTTTTTAGCTGTTGAAAAGGAATTTTTATAGTGTATCAAGGACTTTTTTGGTTTCTGGTGCTTCATCTGTGTTCCCAACTTCTTGACAAGAAGCTGGACAGGGACACGCTCAAGATAACAAACTCAAACTGACCAAAGTGGTATTACATTTCAGAAAATGTCATGCTCAGCATATATGTTAGGGGTGGGCTGGGGTCCTGTTGGATTGTTTTCTTTTTCTTTTTCTGTATTTCCTGTTGTATGGTTTCTCTCTCAGTGTCTCTCAGGCTCTCAGACTTTCCAGCTGTAACTACTTGGGATCTGTCTGGGCATAAGTCTTTGGGTGGTGAACAATTGTATAGTTTGTTTTATTTCACATTATTTTCATTACATGTTATTAGTTGTAGCAGTAATTTTATTTTAATTATATGTTAGCAGTAGTTAGCATTGTTAGTATTTATTTTATTTATCATGTTAGTATTGTTAGTATTTTTATTATTATTGGTATCTCTATTTCATTCATTTATATTTAATTATTAAATTGTTCTTATCTCAACCTACAAGTTGCCTTGTCTTTTCTACCAATTCTCCTCCACTAGAACAGAGGAGAAATGAGGAGTCACTGTGTGGTACTTTGTTGCTAGTTGTGATTAAGCTACAACATAATGGAATTTCCATTGCAGTCTTAAGTGTTACCCAAAGTCACAGTGCAAACGTTTGGTATGAATACAGCCTATGGCATAATATAATATGAAGTCCAATATCATAGCTGGTTTCCTGTGTCCTTTTTAATTGCTTGAGGGCTCTCATGATGCTACTGCTGGTATTTGTATTCACCAGTCTTAATAAAATTCCCTATGGTGAAATTTTGGTTGTAAAGTATGGTAATTTTCTAAGTGAAAAATAGGGTATTATTAAGCTATATATCACTGTTAGTAATGTGACATTGATTATGGGTTCCTGAATGCCTCCAGTAAATATCCAATGAATCTGTCCCAAAAAGAATGTGTGAAGTATCACTGAATTATTGCTGTCAAAACTAACAGAGGCTTTATATTACAGTGACAGTCTATGCTATAAAGAAAAGAAATTGCATCAGGCCGAGAAAAGAAAAAAGAAAGCATAATGCTTAAAAAAAAAAGAAAAGCCACTGCCCCTACACCCCCGCAACCACAGTTCCTAAACAAATAACTTTCTTCAGGCTCTGAGGAGACCTCATTGCAGCTTTCCAGTACCTGAAGGGGGCCTACAAGGGTGCTGGGAGAGGACTTTTTACAAGAACCTGTAGTGATAGGACAAGGGGTAATGGGTACAAATTGAAATCAGGGAGGTTTAGATTAGATGTCAGGAAGAAATTCTTCACAGAGAGGGTGGTGAGGCACTGGAACAGGTTGCCCAGAGAAGCTGTGGATGCCCCATCCCTGGATGTCTTCAAGGCCAGGTTGGATGAGGTTTTGAGCAACCTAGTCTAGTGTAAGGTGTCCCTGACCACGGCGGGGGGGGTGGAACTAGATGATCTTTAAGGTCCCTTCCAACCCTAACCATTCTATGATTCTATGATTCTTTATTGTCCCATAAATCTTCCCTTTTGCCATTTATTTTTTCTATTATCAGATTATTTCTTCTTTTCTTGAAAACTTTTGTAGAGAGCACTTACTTCACTCCAATAGTTTTTATAAAAAGGCAGTAAAACTTTATAGAGGTTGTTTTCACAGCCAAAACCAACCTTGTTATAATTGTACTTACACTTAAGCTAGCGCGATACATGTTGACCAGTACTGGCAGCTGTTGACAAGCCTCCCTTATATTATGATAAATTAATAGTAATTATTAACTACTACAACTGCAAATTTAGTCTAATAATACAAGCTGGCTAAGACAAAGGAGTGTGAAACTACTAAAAAATTGTGTTCACTTCTGTCACAAATCCATGAAATATGAAAAATAATATAAATTATCAATAACTTCTTTAAAGAAGATGTTTATACATCATATAGATTTGATTATTTTTCCTTTTTTAAAGAATAAACCTATAAAACCACTACTGTTGGAAATGCTGAAATGCAAAAGAATATGTAGGGTTGCATACTTCAACACTGTGTCTAAATATTTATGAAGAAACAAAATCATTTAGGAAATTTTGTGGAAACATATTTGTGGAAACATAGATTTCACTTTTAAAACTTCATATTTAAAAAAAGAAGCTTTCATATCGTAAGTGTTAGAGGAACTCAGGGTATGGGGTTTTGTTTTGTTTTGATTTTTTGACAAAAGATGTGAAAGGAAATGAAAGTTTCAAGAACTCTACTTATACTGTATGTGGTTTTTATGCATATTGTAACTCTCAACTGAACTAGACTATGGACAATCTAATACAGTAACCTGATAACACTAACTAATGAATAGATTAATTTTGTGTTTATATGTGTGTGTTGGCTTCTGTGTTATGTTTTGTTCGTGTGTTTGTTTTGTGGGGGATTTTGGGGCATTTTTTTGTGTGTTTGTTTGTTGTTGCTTTGTTTTTGCTTTCTTTCCTCCCCCCTTTAGATCATTCTTATGTGCCCTAAAGATATCCTCAACACATGCAAGACATTCTTGCTTTCATTCAATAAAAACACTGTTCTGCTGAATTGCAAAACAATCTTCACATTATTTTAGGCACGTTGGATGGAGAAAAAACAGAAACTTACACATAAAAGAAATATATTTTTGATCATATGATATATAACTACAACCCAGTGCTAGATTGTTATGTCCTTATATGTAAGTGGAAAGGCTTATCACTCGCCTGTAAGATCATCTTTGGATGAATAGCTCAGCCTCAGAAAACTACCTTGTTAAAACCTAGGTTAGAGAAGATAAAGTACACTTACAGAATCTTAGGTATTTGTAGAGTATTCAGTGGGGTAAAGAGATTAAGGATTTGCGGGCAGAAGGGAAACAAAGGTTTACCTTCAGACAAAGGTTCTCTGTAGGTAGGAAAACATCAAATGAAGAAGAAATATGGTGAAACAGAAAATGGTAATTTGGTACAGTAACTATACACAAGTGATGAGATCTTAAATTCTGTAAGAACTCAAAGGACACATCACAAGTATAGTGCTGCCACAGAGGAAATGTAGTGTTTTCATGGTTGTTAGCCCACCACATCACTTTTATTAACTTAGCAATAAAAGGGCTAATGGCTTTTGAGGCCTTCATGGACCTGTCTGATCTTGACTTTGTTTCAGCTTAGTATTAGTTGCAACACCACCTTGCCCAACAATCTGGTGACTGTCTTCTAACTTTGTTGTAGCTTCAGCTTAGCTTTATGCAAACTGTACCAAGGAATTGTACCAAATATGGTAGCGGTGCAATAAAACTTAATAATGGTTGAAACTAAAATTGTGCATCAGGCAAAGAAGAACTGTTAGCAACAGACTGTTTGGAAACATGAAAAAGAACACCACATGGAAGACTAAAAAGGAAATAAAGTAAACTACCACCACTACTGACACCATACTCCTTTTGACAAAGGACTCTCAATTCTGGCAACCCACCATAGCATGCCACGTTAAGTAAGATGGCCCTTGAACTTTGACTGCAGGTGCTTAGAGAGGTGAGTATAACAATGGAGAACAGGGAACGATGCTAGAAAGCCCATCTGTACAATAATTTTAACTGAATTATTAATGGGAACTGGGTATAATACAACAATTTGAATGAAAAGTGTTAGCATAGTCATAATCAGATTATTGATAGATGCTTGTTTTATTTTGATTAGACTTTTAAACCATTACTTAGACTAGCAATAAATTCTTGTGTCTGCATAAAAGATGTGTTCCCTTTTTGCACATAAGAAAATTTTGAGTGTGACAGAAGTTGATTCAGGTATACATATACAGTCTCTTATTATTTTGTTTAGGTTTCTATATGTCTTGTACAGACTTAAAGTGAGTGTCATTGGCCTTTAAACTCTCTCAGAATCACAGCAGAAACAGATAAAATATTTATGTGTCTCTGAGTGCTTGGAAAGACATGCTAGATAAAAGTACATTTATGCCATCTAGTTTAGGAATTTTTTTTTTTTTTTTTAAGAAAGTTACTTGTGATGTATGGAATATGAGATTTATTCCCCTGATGAACATCCAGATATGCATCACAGATGTGTGTACACTGGCATCTGAATGCAGAACTCCTCTGCATCTGGCTTTCTTTGGAACAAAAGGCCAGGTGCATGATATGGAGGCAACTGTTATATTCTCCAGCAATCCCCTACTCTGGGTGTTCAGATCAGGTTCTGTTCCAGAACTTTCATGCTGAGTTGTTCTCAAGTAACATATTTTTCTCTGTGACGATTAAACAGAGAGCATATGCTCCTGAGTTAGAAGTGAAACAATATGCCTAGAGATATTTATGCTAAAAATTTTTCTGTTTTTCTATTCTACTGGCAATAATCTTATGAGAGTTGTTAGGCTAATGAAACAGAAATGCAAATCCATGGAAAAATGTCTAAATCTATTTAAGGGAGAAGTTGCTTACATGAAAGGGATAAAATAACTTAGAAGAAAAGTATGTTAGAATTACAGAATTTTTTGAAATAATAAGTATTTTTAGAAGCATTCCAGAACAAAGATTAAAAAAAGAGCATAAAGAAAAAAAGAAAAAGTGAGAACTATTTTAAAAGAATTCCATTTAATGAAACACATTAATCCAATAATTCAATATAAAAGTGTGTTTTGACACAAACAGGTGTGACCTATCATACACAGAAAGCTTTCTAAAGATACATAATTTTCTACAGAATTTTAAAACTCTAAAGGATACTAGTTAATGATTATAATTCCATCATTTAGTATGCTAAAGGAGAGAGGAGAACCAAACTCACATATCCAATTAGTTCAGGGGCGGTTTGTACACATATAATCCTGTATAATATTAAAATGAAAATAGAAAAAAAAACCCAAACAAACCCACCAGGAAGATGTAGAATATGAGACTTTGTAAAGTTGTTATTTTATGTTTTGAGAACAGCAGCCATGTTTTCAGAAATATACAAAATAAATAATAATTTTAAAAACGCATGAAATTTTACTTAATATTTCTGGGACCTAGTCAGAATCATAATTTATTCACTTCAATCATTCAGGTATTTGTGAACATGCACTTCTGAATCTCATGCCCACTGCCATTAATGCCATGGGATCCCAAATACAATATATAACTATTGGTGTTGTTCACTGAGCACAATGCCACATTATAATGTGGATTGGTAGTGGGTTTTTTCACTTTGGAAGTTTTGTTTTCAGTTATTCACTGAACTTGGACTCATCTCTCCTGATTTCAGAACAGTGACAATCACCTGAACTAATCACCTCAAAATCCTTTACCGTCAATGAAGAGAACCAGAGCAGTATATGTGCTCAGTAATCTCCATATGAGAATGGTTTAATAATTATTATATGATGTTTATATCATAACATCAATGGTCAGATAGACATAATATACAACCTAGTATGTGAAAAACAGACATTTTGAATGACAGATTATTTGTCTTGGCTGATTGTATATCTTGTTTGTTTTTCCTTTGCTACTTGGTGTTTGTAGGACTTTTTAGAAGTCTTTCGGAACTGTATCATCTGTACACCCAAAGGACCTGAAAATAGACACGGCAAATTGAAAGCTGTAAGAGATATGTGGGATCATTAGGATGTGCATCACCAGAACAGAATGGGAAATGAGATTTCAAGAGATTGAAGATATCTGGTTTTAAACCAAAACAGTCATTAATATTTCTTTACATTCTGGAAATAAACAGAGGAAAAAAATATTCATTTTTAAAAAATCATCATCAGAAATATACAAACTTGATTTTAAACTGTAGAGTGGAAGAAAACAGGGAGTGGGAAGACTTCCTGATGTAATATTTTATGTGCCTCAAGAAGAATTGGTCTGTGATAAGCAATACACTGGAAAAAAAATTATCTAAATATCTGTTAAAGGTTTCAAATGTTTCGTCTTCTGACTGTGCTAATAGCTACACATCTGGAAAATCTGTTCTTACTTCCTTTCCCTGTTATTAATTATAGGAAGATATTAATGTATTTTTGAGATGTTACTAGGGAAGCACTGGAACAATCTGTACACTGGCACAATTTATTAGAAATTCAAACCACATAATTAACTGTACCTATGCACAAATTTTTAGAGGGAAGAGTTTACAAAGAATATACTTTTGTTCATGCAGCGTGTGCTGAAGAATCATATAATCATAGAATGCTTTGGGTTGGAAGGGACCGTAAAGATCATCTAGTTCCAACCCTCCTGCCATGGGCAGGGACACCTTGCACTAGACCAGGTTGCTCAAAGTCTCATCCAGCCTGGCCTTGAACACTTCCAGGGATGGGGCATGAACAGCTTCTCTGGGCAACCTG
>NW_010268766.1:22622-29584 GCF_000690775.1 Eurypyga helias
CTGAACAAGCCCATTCTCCTCAGCCTTTCATGACAAGAGACATGCTCCAGCCCTCTGATCATCTTCATGGGCCCCTCTGTACTCGCTCAAAACAATCATATCCTTCTGATGTTGAGGGCTCCACCGCTGGACGTGGTACTGCAGGTGGGGATTCAGAATAGCAGAGTAGAAATGGGAATTTCCTCCCTCGACCTGCTGGCCACACCTCTCCTGACACAACGCAGGATACGGTTGGCTTTCTGAGCTGCCAGCGCACACTGTCGGCTCATGTTCAGCTTTTCATTCACCAGTACCCAAAAGTCCTTCTCCTCAGGGCTGCTTTCTATCCACTCTCCACTCAGCCTGTACTTGTGCTTGGGATTGCCCCAACCCAGGTGCAGGACCTTGCACTTGGCCGTGTTGAACTCCATGAGGTTGGCAGTGGCCCACCTCTCCAGCCTGTCCAGGTCCCTCTGGGTGGCATCCCTTCTCTCCAGCGTGTCAACTGCACCACACAGGTTGGTTTCATCAGCAAACTTGCTGAGGGTGTACTCAATCCCATCATCTATGTCAATAACAAAGATGTTAAACTGTACTGGTCCCAACACAAACCCCTGAGGAATGCCACTCATCACTGCTCTCCACTTGGACGTTGAGCCATTGACCACCACTCTCTGAGTGCGGCAATCCAGCCAGTTCTTTATCCATATCCATCGAGCGGTCCATCTGTCAAATCCATGTCTCTCCAGTTTTGAGACAAGGATTTATTCAAATGCATTTTGTAGTATTCAGACATTTCTCTGGGATTTTCCTATGAAAATTTCAATCTATACTCTGAATGTCATCTTAACTTAATGATTTAACTGCTAAATCAACATATCTTTATTTTCTGTAGTACCCATAATGGGTAATGTGACCACCCAAACCCCTGCAATGAGCAAAGAGCTGTGTGGGTTTTGATTGCTTGCTGGTATTAAACCACAAAACTTCAAAAATATGTGAGCAGATGTTGAACTTAAAGTACACTTGTAGATTTGCCAAGCTTAATGAATAATAAGGTTATTTAGTATATATTGCATTCTCTGTAAACAACAATGTTTTTTGTTTCTCCTTGCTTTGCTTTTATCAAACTAAGAACTGCATTTAAACAATTGCATATCTTCAAAGATATAGTTAATTGTCACCAACCTCAAAATGAAGTGCATGTTTCGCTACATCTTGAATAAGACGATTGAGTGAGGTACAAATTTTGGAAAAAAAAGTAGTAATGTTATACTTAGTCTAAAATCTAACCTCAATTTAAAAACCTATTTATAAAATTTATAAACCTATACTTATGTATTGCCAATAATGAACTCTTATTGAAATTTAGATCTCATGGCTCCATGAACAAGTAATCATAAAATTAGCAAATGCATATTTAGGATAAATAGTTGTTTCAACAGCACTGTGTGGTAATTGGTCTCTTTGCTGTGGCAAATGTTACAGATTAACATTTTATTAGGGTAAAAAGGTACAGTTCTGGAAACTCTAGGAAGATAGCCTATGTTTCAATTATAGTGCACAATAATGTGAATGCCTTTTTCCTGAATAAACTTTAACTGGAAAAATAGCAACCTTTTTCTCTTCCATATGAAAGGAAGAAGTGCAAAAATCTGAATCTCTGAAAGAAAATGTTTTATAGATGAAAAAGATAGCTATAATGACAGCTTGCTTGTAATATAAGTAGGTGTACATTTGAAAAGTTAATGTTATTTCTGTTTTTCTGTGAAAAGGAAAAAGCAATCATAGCACAACTCACAGATTATAACAACATAGTGCAAAGAATAGGAATTGTTCACTGAATGAAGAAATTACAAAATTACCTGCAGTTATCATAGATAAGATGTTTTTAGACAGTAAAGTGTTGCAACAAAACTTTTGACAAAATGTAAGCAAAGAGTTAAGACATACAAAAGATGATTAGAGAGAACAGCTATCTTTCTCCATTCAGCAAAGAAAACCACCCAACTGTGTCTGGAAAACCTTTTCTTGTGGCTAAGGAAGACACGGAAGTGGTAACTGTAGACCTAAAGAAACATCTTATTAGTAGTTGAGTTTTGTTTTTATCTTCAATCTTCTATCAGGATGGTCTAATAACTGTCAAACAGTCACAGTGATGTTCCTAATTTCAGTTGCAACCTTTCAGTGTGTTCAAGTACCTAATGGACAGTCCCTTACATGACGTTTCTATGGTCTTTAAAAAAATTTTGTTAGTCAATATTCTTTCTGCAATGGATCTCCAGAAGTCAACTAGTCCTACCTTCTCCAAGAACGTCTAATTAGATCAGATTGTTCAGGAACTTGTTGAGTCCTGAACACCTCTGAGGATGGAGATCTCACAGCCTCTTTGAGTAACCTATTTCAGTGTTTGACTTCCTCATGGTAATTTTTTTGTAACTATCTAAATGTAACTATGGTAACTATCTAAATAGTCCACCTAGATTAGTAGAATTCCATGGATGCATCTAGCATGAGACAGGGCTGATAAGAAAAAAAGTTTCTCTGAGGAGTGAACATCTTCCATTTCTTGTGATACATTTCCTGGTTTGATTCCGATCACAAATATATACATAAACTAACCAGAATATTTCAAACAGCATAAATGATGATTTTCAGATTGTTTAGTAAATTACAGTATATTTTTATATTATAAGGGTTGTTATTAATATTTTCCAATTATTTTTGTATCAAAGTAAATCTTACTTAAGAAAAACTTTATCAGTCTTACTGATAAATACGCTAATTCAAATACAGAAAGTGAAAGGCAGTATGTTGTACTTGATATTCTGGGTATTTATGACTGCTCAAAGGAAGGAAATGAAAGTAATAATTCAGAATTTCAAGCACTGACTTCTTTTTAATTTGATCTATGTTTTTGTTTGTGTTCCAGTGTCTACCCTGTGGAGTAACATGGCAGTTACATTTTAGTGTTCTTGTAAACTGGAGCTTTTTAAAAAAATGATAGACATCCTTTATAATACAGTACAGGTGACTTTGCCACAGGCAGTATTTTTGCACATTTCTCTGTATAAACTAATCAACCTTGTTCAAAAACTGTCTGTTTCTGGCCCCTGTCAAGACAACTGAAAGGCTAAAGTGGGACTGAGCTTTGGTGAGTATTAAATCTTGTAGACTTAATCTACATTTAAATTCTATGGGGTGTAGGTGTCCAGGTGTTGACAGCAAGAAGGCTACAGAGGTGGCCTCTGTCAGAAGAGGCCAGGGATGTCCCATGTCAATCACCAGCAGCCATAGGGGTACTTAGGCATCTGGGCCTACCTGTGCCACCCTTACTACATATGAGGACCTAAGTGACCTGGAGACCATGGAATCTGGGAGACTCACAGCATTCCCACCACCTGTAGGGATCCAGGCATTCAGGTGTCTAAGTCAAGTCTGTTTTTGCCATGATGGAAGCTGCTCACTCATGCAGAGCCCTGACCAAAATTTACTGTTTCTTGCCATCAGGAAATTAAATTGATATTCTGTAGAGAAGTGGATCATCAAAGAAGTAATCACAGATGAGCTCATTATATGTTCACAGAGCAGAAGAGGTATGTATTGTGAAACTCCCTAAAATTTTATTATTTGCTTTCATGTTAATGTTCTGTTAACCTTCACGTTTCTAGTAACATTTCCACCTTCTTTAATTTGTAAATTATCCCTTAATTCTCCCTCTCCAGAAAAAAACTCAATGTTTATTTAATGTTCTTTTTTGATTTGTGTGGGTTTTGTGGTTTTTTTTTTTTTCATTTACCTTTTATCTTTGGTTGGTTGTTTTATATTTAAACTCAGAACTTAATAGTGTCAAATATAATGGAAAAGACAATGCTTCATTCTTTATAGCTACCATTCCAACAACATTCCACTCCTCTTAATATTAGAGGGTTAAGATGAATGTTAACAATTAATTTAATAGTTAAGAAGTTATAGATATTTTCAGTACACAAATGAACTGGGTAGCCTGTAATTTTTGGTGTGTTGCTTCTTTTTTTTTTTCCCCAGAAAAAAGTAGACAACAGAAATAGAAGACCCTAGTCCTGTTTAAAAGAAATGGATTAGCAGAACCACCTTCACATATACTGGAACAAAGATTGTCTAAGATATTTATACCTTACAAATCTGATTATTATAAATTTTGCTATAAATTCAAATGTTATCCATAAAAGTATAAGCATAATTTTCTGCAGATTTAATGTGTATATTTGTCGTGGTTTAACTCCGGCTAGCAAAATACCATGAAGCTGCTCTCACAAATCCCCCTCCCCTCCTCCAGTGGAGGGGAAGAATTGTAGGAGAAAGGAATAAGGAAGCTTGTAAAGTTGAGATACGAACTATTTACTAATTAAATCTACAATAATATATACAAGTACTACGAATAATAAATAATTAAAACAATAGAAAATAAAACATAGGATACACTATGATACAATATGATACAATTCCTCACCCCCGACTGACCGATGCACAACAGGTGTTGAGTAGTGGGATTCAGACCCAGAGAGCCCGAGAGCCGCAGCCCGAGAGCGATCGCAGGCCGAGGGCCACAGGCCGAGGGCCACAGGCTGAGCGCTGCTGCGGCAGATTCCGAACGAACCCTATCAGTGACAGCAAGCCCGGGAAAACTAAGCAAACCCACCAACTCCCTCATGAATGAGCCAGCACAGGAGTTAGCGAAGCAGCTAACGCAGGAGTCAGGGTGAGGATTAGCAGGCTCCGGGAGTGAACCAGAGAGAGTAAGGGAGGGAGAGTAATGGCGACCGGACCCCCTCCTCGTCTCGCCCCCCAGCATGACGTACTATGGCATGAAATACCTCTTTGGCCAGTTTGGGTCAGGTGTCTGAACTCTATGTCCCAGCACTCTCTGTAGCGAGACCGCGAGAGCTGGGAACGCAGCTGCAGGATCAGAAGCGGAGAAAGACCTTGAAATTGGTGCAGGCATTCTCCAGTGCCAGCTAAGAACTTATCAGTGCTGCTCTCTGCATCCAGGAACACAGCTTCATGGCAGTCACCATAATGAGAGTTAACTCTTTCCTGGCTGAATCCAGCACAATATTGTAAATACTCATAACAAAATAGCTTAATAGTCATACTACAGCATACAGAATATTTAACAGAGGAGTGAACAAGACATATCTATCAGGAGAATACACTGTAACTTTTCCAGAAACAGGTTCCACATACAATTAAAACTTACTGCATTTAACATAATATTGTAAGTTACTATGAATGTATTATATTCATTATATATGGTATAATAATTAATATATTGCCCTATATAGCAAACCCATAGAGTAAAAACATTGACACCCTGTAATAGAGATGTATTACTATCTGCTTAAATATTTTGTGGAATAAGCATGTTTATAAGCTTTTGTGTAAATGGGACTTTGCTGAACTGGGATCTATCGAATAATTTTCCATGGTCGTTTGTTTTTATTATGGGAAATAAGTGAGAAAAATGCAACACGTTAAATTAAATGTAGTTAATGTTGCAGAAAATCCAGAATTTTATTGTCTATTTCTCAATACTAATTTTTGTTGCATTAAAACTGAACTACTGCATTTATGTAGATATAAGTAATGTAAACCTGTAGGTCCTGGCATGTGTTTATATCCACTACATGTCATACTACTAATGTTTGCTGAAGCGTTTCAGAAGAAAATTTACTGATTCTTTTATACATATTGATATTAACCATTCAGGTAAGAATTTTTCTGGGCTCACTGTGGAAAAAATTCCCCTAATACAGAATTGTAATTTACGACCAACAGGAATTTGAAAATTGGCCTGAAAATATAAATTGGGGCAAGCATGACGTCTTTCTCTGGCTGGTTTAGGTTTAAAATGTCTCAAAAAATGGGTTCTTTGATTGAAGAGCTTGAATCTGAAAGTTTAAGCTATGGTACTTGGGTAGTATCAATTGGTGGTAGTAGGTGTCTGCAAACACTATGTAGAAGTTCTAGGCACCCAGCAGAGAAATTCATAGTTCCTGAAGTAATAATGTGGAGAGAACCAAAGAAGGAGACAGAAAATTAAAAGTACATGTATTGGGAAGATGAATATGGAGTGAAGATGTTTCTGCAGAGCAGGTGCCTCTCTCTCGATGAATTCAGAACGAGTGCAGTGACAACTACTGTTTTTAAATTTATTTAAATAAATAAATAATGTTCTTTATTGTACTCCTTCAGGAAACAGATACCTGTCTCTAAGCCCTCCTCAGCTTAGAGGGGGTTTGCATGCAAACTTATTTTCAGGAAAAAGATGTTAATCAAAAAGCTCTAAGCAATGCTGGGTTAGAGCTATATTCCTTCCATATAGCAACTCTTCAGAGTAACTGCAGAGGAGTTTGAATTTATAGGAGATTTATTTAAGTGAAAAACATTTTCACTTTATAATATGCAATCGAGATTTTAAATTTTTATTGAAAGGATTATGCCCATATTCATAATTAAAGTTTATGATAATTATTGTGTACATAAATTGGAGAAAATATAAACAAATTATGCTTTTTAATTGTGGTATCACATTAGAGACATAAAAAGAGATATAACAAAGACTACATTAATTAAGCCCAGATCATGCCAGTTATGCTTATGAATGAGAGCTGCCTGATCTTGGGTTCATTCCTTGAGATTTTACTGGTTTTTAATCTATATTCATACAACAGGAAAATAATGCTCCATCAATGTCATTACTAAACATTGGAATTAACTCTGTGGGCCCTAGATTTAGCCTTCAGGTAGTACTATAGTAGAGAAAAATCTCTCCATTCAGGAAAGACTACAGAAACAAAACAAAGACCTGACATTAATATTTGAGTACATTTTTTTCTTTCTTTTTCATCTCAGTTTGATCCACTATTATACCAGGTACCGGTAGACGAACAGCTGAACATGAGCCGGCAGTGTGCACTGGCAACCCAGAAAGCCAACCATAT
>NW_010268766.1:30096-43174 GCF_000690775.1 Eurypyga helias
GGAAGGTGTCCCTGCCCATGGCAGGGGGGGTGGAACTAGATGATCTTTAAGATCCTTTCCAACCTGAACCATTCTATGATTCTATGATTCTATGTTCTGGATGCCACTGAGGAAATGCTCACCTGGAACTCTTAGAAACTTTATGAGGTGTAAGATGAAACCTCTGTGAGAAAATTAAGGTAATCTTTTATATTTATATCATCCAAGCTGAGAGAAAAGAACACAACGCTGAGCATGAGAGCAGAGAGGAAAACTCTGTAGCCCAAGAGCCTGAGAGAAGTGAGAAAGAAAACTACAATGCCCCCAACCAGTCTAACAAAAGAAGCTGCTTCTCTGCTAACAGCCCATCAAGAACCTAATAAAAGAAGCTATCTTCAAAGCTATCTGGTAGCGCAAAATGTTAAAAAAAAATTGCCCTCCTCCAGGGCCACTTACTTGCCTTCCAAACTGCACATGCACCCAGCCTGAGCACTGAGCTTGACGTGTCACGAAAAAACAAGATCCCTCAGCCACTGTGAGTTGTCAAGCTCTCTGTAGAAGAACAGCTCATTACTGCTGGAAACCAGCCCAAATTTGATCTTGTTTTTAATTGTTGGATTATTTTTAGCATAAAAGGTATAATTTCATTATGGAAAAATAAAATTGGATTTTTAATAACCTATCTTCCCCTGTTCCATTTTTGTAGTGTCTACATGTTTGTACATAAATTTTTCCTTCAGAAATATTGATAGTATTTACAGGAAGCTTTTCAAAGTACAAATAAAACATTTTGAAATTTTTGGTGGGTTTTTTTCCTGAAATTATACATTTTTAGTTTAAACCTTCCATAGAAGAAGAATACTGAGAAAAGGCTTCTGATCGATTGATTGATTGATGTATTGATTGATTGATTTTTCAAAGGTTTTGCTACATGCATCAGGCAGAAAGTATGGTAAATGTTTTCCTGAGGAAGGCAGTTCTAAATTTATTTTCTCTCTGATCATCCTGAAATGGCACGTAGACATCAAATTTTAATCTGCCTCCAGTAAAATGTGTCTTCTTTAGCAAAACAACATCATTAATGATAATTTGTCTTTTGAGTCTCACTTCATCAGATGCATATATTCTTCTTTCCTTTAAGTTGTTCAAAATTATAAAATTAAGAAGTATCTTGTATGCTTGAGAAATAGGAGTATCCGTTGAATTTGATCTCTCTCTAATCTCTTGCAATGTCTAAGGTATAACTCAGAAAATTATCATTTTCATTCTCTGTAATCTTTTAGTCACCTGTAGGACAATCAATGACATTCTCCCTCTTGTTGCCAGGATACAACATACAAACAGCACACTCTTGATTGGATTCTCTTGGTTTCCTTATTCCTAAAAAAATTGTAATTTAGTTTTCTGTGTTGTTAGGAGGACTGTATGTTCTATTTTATTCTTCATCAGTCACTTGTCTCACTTCCCGAACTTCACTTGCAAGCAATTTAGTTGGGAAAAAAAATGTCTCTTGGGACTCTAAAATATTAATCTTGAATAGAAGCGTTGTCAAGAATGTATAACACTATGAACAAATTTTTTTTTTGTTACTACACCTATGTTTATATTAATTCACTGTGTTATGTTCCATAGGTTCGTGTTCATATATTCATTAAAAAATAAAAGAGACACATGCTATCATAACCAAATGAGGTGAGAAGAATATGGCAAAAACACAAATAAAGGCAGAAGATTCTTAAATTAAATTTAGAATAAGGAAACAGGGAAGACAATTGAAGTGAGAAAAAATTAATGGCTACTTATGAAGGACTGTGTAAACATTAAGAAATATAGAAAAGCTCTAACAGTGTTTGTGTGTGTTTCTGTTGACTAGTAAGTGTAAAAGCATGATTTAAGTCCAGATTCAGACTTGAAATGTAGGGGTCACTAACAAAACTAGATGTATAGATTCTCTTTAAAGCCAAATGAGATAATGTTCATGCAGTCAATGAGGTCTGGACAGTTGTGTAGTGCATCCTAAAATCCTTTAGACAGCTGAGTCACTCCTTAAGCTTCAATGACTGTACTTACCAAAACTTTCTCAGTTTCCCATTCATGAATGTCTGTGCTGATTTTGTTTGGGATAGAGTTAGTTTTCCTGATGGTAGCTAGTATGAGGTTATGTTTTTATGTTAAGAATATTGATAACGTACTAATGTCTTTTATTGTTGCCAAGTAATGTTTATATCAAGTCAAGGACTTTTTCAGTTTCTGATACTGCACCTGTGTTCCCAGATTCTTCTCTACTAGAAAAATGGGAGGAAACAAAGCCAGGAGAGCTGACTCAAACGTACTAAAGAAATATTCCTTTCCATATAATGTCATGCTTAGTATATAAGTTGGGGGGAGAAAACCAGGGGTCTGGCTCTTGGGTCTCGGGCTCTGGCTTACTCTGTCTGGCTCTGGCTCTTGATTTCAGTGACTAGCTAAGCATCAGTTCTAAGTGATGAGCAGTTGTACAATTTGTGGGGTTTTTCCATTATTTTCATTACTTAGTAGTAGTAGCAATAATAGTATTTTCACTACATATTATTAGCAGTAATATTAGTATTATTAGTATTGTTAGTATTATTAGCATTATTATTTTATTTTATTTCCTTTATTTTCAATTATTAATCTGTTCTTATTTTAACCTACAAATTTTCTTGCCTTTTCCTGCAATTGTCTTGCCCACTCCACTGGGGGAGGAGGGAAGTGAGTGAGTGGCTGTGTGGTGCTTAGTTCCTGGAGAGTATTAAACCATGACAGTGTCTAACCCATGGGGCATTAGAGACATCTGCATCAAGTTTGCAGACCAAACTTGTGAGAAACCTGATCAATCTTGGGGCCAGGAGAAGAGAAAGCTCTGTGGAGACCTTCCAGCAGCATTCCAGCATCTTAAGGGGGCCTACAAGAAAGCTGGAGGGGGACTTTTTAAAAGTACCTGTAGTGACAGGACAAGAAGTAATGGGTTTAAATTGAAAGTGGGTAGATTTAGGCTGGATATAAGGAAGAAATTCTTCACAGGGAGGTTGATAAAGCATTGGCACAGGTTTCCCAGAGAAACTGTGGATGCCCAATCCCTGGAAGTCTTCAAGGCTAGGACAGGGCTTTGATCAACCTGGTGTAGTGGAAGGGGTCCCTGCCCATGGGAAGGGGGGGGGCAGTATAAGGTATTAAAATGATTCTATAATTCTATGTTCTGGATGCCGCTGAGGAAATGCTCACCTGGAACTCTTAGAAACTTTATGAGGTGTAAGATGAAACCTCTGTGGGAAAATTAAGGTAATCTTTTATATTTACAGCCAAGACCTGGAAAACTAAGTATCTTTGTAGTCAGAAAGAGAGACAACCATTTAGGGTAAAATTTATGTCATCACAAAATACATTTCTTAAGCTGATCAGATTAATTGGGCACTAAAGCTGCTTATTTTTATTATCTAGAAAGGGAAAATCTCATTAATAGCTCAGATACAGATGTGAACACCTCAAATATTTAAACTGAGATTCATTAATCCAAATGTAGAACTAAAAATATCTATGTGGAATTTGAGAACAATCATAGAATCACAGAATGGTTTGGGTTGGAAGCGACCATAAAGACCACCTAGTTCCAACCCCCTGCCAAAGGCAGGGACACCTTCCACTAGACCAGGTTGCACAAAGCCTCATCCAGCCTGGCCTTGAACACTTCCAGGGATGGGGCATCCACAGCTTCTCTGGGCAACCTGTTCCAGTGCCTCACCACCCTCTCCTTGAAGAATTTCTTCCTCACATCTAATATAAACCTCCCCACCTCCCCAGTGGAGTATGTACATTCTGCTTGACCTGAAAGATTACACAATTCTTTGGTATTCCCTGGTCAATGTCTTCTTAGTGTTTTGGGTCCTTCTTTCCAGATTATTTATCTAAATTTATTTTTCTTTTGGTCTTAGCTTGGAAATCTAATTTGTAGACCTAAATTCCAAAACAGGTTTTTCATCAATTTATACTGAGCAAATAATCAGAAAACTTTTAGACCAAAACTGCATTTCTTAGCATTCCGTGCAGTTTTAAAGCTATTTCCACTTTAAACATACAAAGACTTTGCCTGTTCAAAACTGCTGTGGTGACTATCATGTGGTTTTGAAATTAACTGCCATACATATTTTATCCAAAGTATAACACTTACATAGTGATGAAGAATTAGGAAGCTCATTGTTACATTCTTGTACAATTTCTACCAAAGTCAAAACAGGAAATGCAGAACTTTTATGCATAAAAAACCATATAGTTATATGTAGAAGAGCTGAATAAATATGGAACACATTTGTTATAACTCAAAGGCAAAGTTAGAGTTTTTTAATTTTTACAGTTAGAACTTCTGTAAGAGAAATGATAAAGCTTTGAGTTTGACATCTGTTTATCGAAACACAGATCAAGGTTATCACATCACCTAATACTTTTATTTAGCTATTATCTAATTTTTTTGCCGTCTTATTTTGATGTCTGTAACATCAGATTTATCTAACAAGATAAGTCTGAAAATAATTCTTCTGTCAGAGGTGTGCAGAGTCAATCTGTACTGGTAATAAATTCCCAAGTGACATAAAGCACCAGAAAGATTCTTCAGCTATTAATCTGTGCTAGGTAAGTACCATTACAGTATGTCCAAATCAAAACTTGTTCTAATTTACCAACAAATTGTATTTTAAGAAAAGTGGGTTTTTTTGGTTTGGTTTGGGTTGTTTATTTTTCTCTTTCTATAGGTATTTAAAAGAACTCAGAAGAAAATTTAATTGCTATATTTCTCTGCTTTAATATAAATATCAGAATATGCGTCTTCTGACTCTGAGCTAGTTGCATAAGCCTCTCTGTAGACAATGAAAATAGACAATAACACAGACACCTCAAAACAGTGATTAATCTCATCCTAGTGCTGATTACATTTCATTTTCTATAGCTGACTACAAAGAGAGGTTAGTACAGTTAGATCATGGATGTCCATTGAACTTTTGGAGCTCTACAGTTGCTGTTCTAGCTAAAGCAATTTATAAGGCACAGTACCAGGGACTGAACAAATTTTTTGGAAATAGACTCATTAATGTTAAAGAGGTTGGAGAGGATGAAAATTACTCCTGAAATTCCAGGAAAAAGATATGTCAGAGATTAAATTAACAAGAGTTAAAAGTATCAGTTAAGTGCATGGTGCATCTGTACCTGAAAAAAGTGATGGATTTTAAATTTTGTATAACCACATAGAGTAAAACCAGACAAAACTACACAATGATGTAGGATTTCTGGGCTTTAAGTTCATATAAGATCTTTTCTAAGTGGTATTTTTTTTAATGAACTGCATATAGATACATATATACAAATATCAGCATATATATCTATACATACATGTGCATATAAAGGTGGATTTAAAAAATTGAACCATGTCAATTACTATGGACTCTTTCATTTTTATTTATAATGTCCTGAATTATGCTTAGTGTATACAAGTTTCTGCTGGTGCATGCACAAGACTACTGAATTTATCTGTCAGCTATCATTACCATAAACAGAAACACATGTGGTGAATAACCCAGCTAGAATTTGTAATTGTTCAATGTTTCAAAGGTTTTTAGCTTTTTGATGTAGTTAAACCATTCCCACTCAGATATTTATCATCTATTTCCATTTGTGAAGCTAATTTTATGAGTTGGGAGATACTGATGTGAAAATAATTCTTTATTAGCAAAATCAATTTAAAACTAAGATGAGCTCTGAAGCATTTTTCATTTCTAAATTTAAAAGAAACATGAATAAGCTTCCAAATAAAAAAAATAGACTTTCTTAACAATGCTTCTTCGTACTTATATGGCATCTGCGTAACCCCCCCTAGTATATATACAAAAGCAAGAAGAAAAAAGATATAATTATCAGATTGTTCTATATTTTAAGTATGTATACAGATTATTTATAGTCCAATACTGATTATTTTAAGAAGTAATTTGAAAAGACTGTATATTTTATGGAGGTTAGAATATCTACATTTCTTCGTTAATGTCTCCTTATTACACGACGAGAGCAGAGAAGGTTAAAAAAATACTTTTGTTTGTCTCTTTTTTATAGAAACTCTGATTTCAGTTGACTATAATTGGAAATGACATTATTGTTGCTAGAAAGATCTTCAGTAATAACTAAGAAGTCATTCAGCAAAATATTTGCTGATGCCAAGTTGTTTAAAATCTTCCATAAAAATAGATTTCAAAATGTTTCCAATCAAAGTTCAATAGAGACTATTCTTTTATAAACAGAAAATAAATGTACCTAAAGGAAATCAGGACCAGCTTAAGAAAAAATGCATATTGACAATATTATTTGAAATCAGTAAGATGAAAGCATATAAGTCTTACTGTATTTATTGTAAGCATAATAAATAAGCCCTGCCTAGAAGTGTGGATTTAAGTCTGCATTAGAATAGATTTTGAAAGCAGGTCTTAAGTGAGTAGTCACAATAAGACAAAAAATCTTTCAGCACAGATATGCCTGGAATATGTTATGAGGTGGAATGTAGGGAATTCTGAGTAAATGCAGGGCTATGGAACCAAGTGTATATAACAGAACAGAGCAAAAGATATTTGTATGGCATTTTTTCAGATTTGTTAGCTTGGACACAATGTCACACTTAGGTGATTAAATAGTGTCTAGCCTGAAGGCTGCCCCAAAAGCAAGCTACTCTCAGTGTCTTTGCTCAGCAACTTCTAGTATTTAGAAATCAGCATGCAAAGAACTCTTTCATATTTCCAATATGACAGTTTTCTATGTGTATTGTAGATGGTTTGTGTGTAAAATGGTGAACAATATAACAATGATGCAAATAACACTTTTACAAGCATTCTTTTTATTATTGTCAGATTTTTCTAAAAAAATAGTCTGTATCTGTTACACAATGTTACATCTGTTATACTTAATGTTGAGTTATTCATCCAAGAATCTACCAAGAGCATATTAGTCCTTGGGATACTTTCTCAGGTAAATTCTGCTCAGGGTGACTGATGGAATTAGTCTGCATACACACAGGCATAACTGATCCAGATTTTCTCATTATGATAAAATTTTATTATTTTTTTACATGTCAGAACAGAAATAAATTCTGTTTTAAAAGTGTATTGAACCTTATTGTAAGACCAGATGGCCCCTGGGAATCCTTATGTAAATGACCTATAATTGTATTATGGATTTTTCTCCAGTAATTAGAATTTCAAAAGGCACAGACATGTCAACTGAATTATAAAAAAAAAGATTTTACTCTCTAAGGGTATTATTAACTCACATCCAGATAGTTTAAGCCATGATGCTTATTTAATATTTTTAATATTAAGAAGCACCTTGTTTTTATTTTTGCTGTTTTGTCTAATGGACTTTAAGGTTTAGAAAGCTTTCTTATGAAAAGATTAAATTTTATAAAACATTTCTGATAATATGTTTACATGTTTAGGGTAAGTATTCTGGGAAATGTGAAAAGTGTATTCAAAAACATTACTTGTTTGCTCACGTTATTTAGATCTCCTCTTCTTTTTTTTTTTTTTTGATGCCTACGTTTCCTTGTTTCTCTCTTCCACAACACAGACACATAATTACCCACTTTTTGAATGCAGTTCTAAAATTGAGATATTTTGTCTAACCTGGTCAGCACCAGATTTCTAGATTATAATATTTAATTTCATTAAGTTCTAATGAAATACAAATAATTTAGTTCTGGAGAGAAAAGAATGGAGTAACATGCAACACCACAACAGCAAAGAAAAACATTTTGTGTGCATGTGTATAACTCTATATTTCAATGTTTATAATCTAAAAGGAGAAAAGACAGTGAGATCCATACTTCTGGTACAAAAGTTAGTATAAAACTCTAAGTCCAAGACAACAGATCCTGGTATTATTGGTGTACTGGTGGATGAAAACCTGGACATGAACCAACAATGTATTCTCGCAGCCCAGAAAGCCAACTGTTTTCTCGGCTGCATCAAAAGGAACATGGCCAGCAAGCTGAGGCACATGATTCTGCCCCTATATTCTGCTCTGGTGAGCCCCCACCTTAAGTACTGTATCCACCTCTGCAGTCCTTAGAACAGGAAAGATATGGATGCATTGGAGGAGGGCCACAAAAATGATCAGAGGGCTGGAACACCTCTCCTATAAAGAAAGGCTGAGAGTTGAGGTTGTTCAGACTTATTACAGCCTTTCAGTACTTAAAAGGGACTTATAAGAAAGATGGGGACAAACTTTTTAGTAGGGCCTGTTACAACAAGTCAAGGGGGAATGTGTTAAACTAAAAGAGGGTAGATTTAGACTGGATATAAAGAAAAAACTTTTTTACAATGAGCGTGTTAAAACACTGGAACAGGGTGCTCAGAAGTAGTAGATGCCCCGTCCCTGGAAACATTCAAGGTCAATTTGGACAGGGCTCTGAGCAACCTGTCGTAGTTGAAGCTTTCCCTGTTCATGGCCAGGGGATGGGACTAGCTGACTTTCAAATGTTCCCTCCAAGCGAAACTATTCTATTGTTCTATGATTCTATGATGATATGACAATGTTGCTTTAAATATTTGATTTCTTTCCTAAAAGTCATTTCAGGAATTTACATATACAAAACAGAAGTCCCTTAATGACCTCCAGACCCACAATCATGCACAATATTGCAGTAGAATTCAGAAAAATTTTAAATGTCAATAATTTGTATAAAATGAACATTGTTCCATGAGCAAAACAAAAATTTAAATGAAATCCAAACATGACAAACAAAACAAACCCCCCCCCATTTAGTGTATCCCCAAACAACTTTGAAATTTATTGTGCAATGATTTCATGAAGAAAAGAAATAGAGATATATATGAAGCTTATTTGATTTGCAAATCAGGGCAGCCTAATTTTTAGGAGTACAATACCATTATGCACCTGAATAGGCTAGGCTGGGCTGTTTCATAGTACTGTGTGCAATGGATGTCATATTTATCATGTATTAACATCCCAGAATCTGCTTTATATTTTAAAAAGTTTGGGGTTGGTTGGTTGGTTGATTTTTAGGTGGTGGGCTTTTTGTTTGTTTGTTTGTTTGTTTGCCCCGTAGGTTTCAGAAATGTTAAAGCAATCTTGAAAATTCAGTGCAGTACAATGTACAGATTTTGCTGAACCTCCTTCAAAAGGAATTTCACCACCTCAGAAGAAAACAATTGTTTAAGTATCAACACTGCTAACTGTTTCCTATCTCTAAAAGGATTAAAAAATTAAAAGGATTTATACAAAGAATGGTACAGGCAATATGTATAAGAGTGGTTACCTTCCTGTGCCTCTGTCTTCACTGGCAAGGATGAAAGCCATACACTGGAGTTGCAGAAGACAAGGACAGGGACTAGGAGAAAGGATGAAGTCCTTGGGACCTGATGAAACACACCCAGGGACCTAAAAGAAATAGCAGATGAGGTCTCCAAACATCTATCCACCATATTCGAGAAGTTGTGAGGGTCTGGTGAACTTCCCACTGACTGGAAAAAGGGAAACATAACCCCCATCTTTAAAAAGTAAAAAAAGAAGGATCTGGGGAACTACAGGCCACTCAGTCTCACCTCTGTGTCTGGCAGATGAAGCAGATCCACCTGGAAAACATGCTAAGGAACATTGAAAATGAAGTGATTAGTGACAGCCAACATGTCTTCACCAAGGGCAGATTGTGCCTGACAAATGTGGTGGCCTTCTATGATGGGGTCATGACCTTGGTGGATAAATGAACCAGAACTGAGATCATCTACCTGGTGCTGTGCAAAGTGTTCAACACTGTCCTGCACGACATCCTTATCTCTAAATTGGAGAGGCATGCATGTAGTGGATGAAACACTTGGTAGATAAAGAACTAGGTTGATGGCCGCACTCAGAGAGTTGTGGTCAACAGCTCGATGTCTGAGTGGAGAGCAGTGATGAGCGGTGTTCCTCAGGTATTGGTATAGGGACCGGTACTATTTAAAATCTTTGTCAGTGACATGGACAGTAGGATTCAGTGTGACTTCAGCAGGTTTGTCGGTGACACCAAGCTGTGTAGTGTGGGTGACCGCTGGAGTGACAGGATGCCATTCAGAGGGACCAGGACAGACTAGAGAGGTGGGCCTGTGTCAACCTCATGAAGTTTAAAAAGGACAAGTGCAGGGTCCTGCAGATGGGTCAGGGCAGTCCCAAGTACATCTACAGGCTGGGTAGAGAATGGATCGAGAGCAGCCCTAAGGAGGACTTGGGGATACTGGTGCATGAAGAGCTGGACATGACCTGGCAGTGCTCACCGGCAGCCCAGAAAGCCAACATATTCTGGACTGTATCCAGAGAAGTGTGGCCAGCAGGTCGAGGGAGGGGATTCTGCCCATGTACTCTGCTCTCGTGAGACCCCAGCTGCGTACTGCATCCAGCTCTGGGGCCCGCAACATAAGAAAAATATCAACTGGTTGGACAAAGTCCAGAGGAGGGCCACGAAGATGATCAGAACGCTGGAGAATGACTCCTATGAAGTCAGGCTGAGAGAAATGGGCTTATTCTTCCTGGAGAAGAGAGGGCTCTGGGGAGACCTTATAGCACCTTCCAATACCTGAAGGGGCCTACAACAAAGCCGGGAGGGAACTATTTACAAGGGCCTATAGTGAAAAGACAAGGGGTAAAGGGTTTAAATTGGAAGCGGGAGATTTAGGTAAGATGTCAGGAAGAAGTTCTTCACAGAGAGGGTGGTGAAGCACTGGGACAGGTTGCCCAGAGAAGTTGTGGATGTCCCATCCCTGGCCACCTTCAAGGCCAGGCTGGACGAGGATTTGAACAACCTAGTCTAGTTGAGGGTGTCCCTTTCCCACGGCAGGGGGATTGGAACTAGATGATCTTTTAGGTCCCTTCCAGCCCAAAACATTCTATGATTCGTAAGTGTTCTGCATGTGTGAAATTCTCTATATCGAGTCTACTCATTAAAGAGAATGTACAGATATCTACATGCTGAGCTAGCACTCAGAAAAAGACTCCTTACATTCCTTCTGTATTATCCAGGATTAGGGTTGTCTCTGATATTTAGACATGAACGTCAGATAAGTTGCGTCTGCCTTTCTTCACTTCTCACAGTCAAAGTGTTCAGATGTTGCTTTGTCCTGTATTTTCTTCAGTCTTTAGAGTGCATGATCCACATGGGCATTGGCACACATTCTTATAAACAGTGCAGCCATTTAAAAATTGAATCAACATTTCTTTAAAGGTCTTGAATTTTATTGTGCTACTATGTTTTCAAGCTCTCCTTTCCCTTTTTTTTTTTTTTTTTTAATGAGATTACCATGGCAAATTATTTGGCATTTACTCAAGAGATGGAAGTGTAGAACAAAGGGAATTTTTAACACATGTATTACCCATCACTGGGGACCTATGCTGAACTGTTTTGGATGAAACAGATTAAGCAGAGTCCTGTAGAAAAGGAAAAATTAAGCTGTATAATATCATGTGAGTTGAGTAGCAAGGAATGAAATCTGACAAGATAAAGCATTTATTTGGGCAATAAAAACCAGAAGCTGAACCATGCCAAAGAATCTGGACCTAATGGATTACAAATATCTCCCTGAAATTTCCTAGTTTTAATTTATGTTAGCCTTTTGCCTTGGATCAGGAAGTTTTCTGTTTTTCAACAATAGAAAATAGAGCTCAAACCACAGTGTGTTATACTTCTATGTCCGTGAATTATATTTTGATAGTTTGGAAATAAACTGTCTTCAGGTGTTATGGATTCTGCTATTAATTTGAAAGTGTAATAGGAATTTGTAGTCAATTAGTAGATGTTTTTGGTAAGTCAAACCACGTTAGGGCATACCAATGCAACCATGTGCAAAGAGCAGACCATGCTCACCTAAGCTTTGTGGTACAAGTAAGCAAATCAAGGGCTATTCCTGAGGTGAGACTTATTTCTTATTTTGAGTTTATTATCCACTTCCTGGCTTGAAGCTTGCAGAAAGGGCTAGGTGTGCTGGGTTCAGTCAGGAAAGAGTTAAATGTCTTTACCGTGGCTGCTAGGAAGCTGTGTCCTGGATGCAGAGAGCAGCACTGGTCAGTTCTTAGCTGGCACCGGGGAATGCCTGCACCAGATTCAAGGTCTATCTTCGTTTCTGATCCTGCAGCTGTGTTCCCAGCTCTCGCGGTCTTGCTACAGGCAGTGTAGGGGACACACAGTTCAGACACCTGACCCAAACTGACCAAGGAAGTATTTCATTCCATGGTATGTCATGTCTGGGGCAGAGGCGAGGAGTGGCTCTGGGAGACATTACTCTCTCTCCCTTACTGTCTTGCTCATGTAGTTTCATACTGTCCTAGTCCCAGGCAGCGATGAGCTGCTCTCCTGGGGCCGGTCTATATTTTGTTTCATTCCATAACACATCAAGTTGAGTGGTTGGTGTCACCCTGGGACCAGTGGCACTGCAAGACGGTGGGGCAGGGTGTGGCGGGGGGACATTTGCAAGTGAGCGGGGCCTGGGAGGTGGGAAAGTCGTCTCGGCCGTTCCAGCCTGGAGCAAAGAAAGATCTTTGTTCCGGGACGTCATGGAGGATGATTAGTGGAGAAGGAGTGTCTTTTGTTAAGCACATTGATCTAGGAGTCGGGGTTTGAAAGGTTTCCTTTTCCTCTCCCTGCTCTCAGCTCCTGGGCTGATTGAGGGGGGGGTTTCTCCCTCCGGTTTTGTTTTGGTGTTGTGGGATTTATTTTGTTTGGTTTTTCTTTTTTTTTCTTGAGGTTTTTGGATTTATTTTTCTGCTTTGCCTGGAAGCTGGATGTGTCCATCCATGGGTGGTGAGATCCTGCATCATTTGTTCTATTTTTCTGTTCTGTTAATTACTTATTAGCAATGGCATTGTTAGTAATTCCATGTTTCATTTATATAATTATATAGTTCTTACCTCAACTTTTATGAGTCTCCCTTGTTTTTCCTCTGACTCTTCCTCACTGAGAGTGGGGGGAGGTGTGTGGAGCAATAGAGCGATTGGTGGTGCTTAATTGCCAGACAGGGCTAAACCACAACACACTTGCTAACCCTCCTCCTGACTCCTGCGTTAGCTG
>NW_010268767.1:0-12886 GCF_000690775.1 Eurypyga helias
CGCTTCGCACACGGGGAACTGAACGCGGGCGTGGGCGGGTGCGCCGGGGCGGTCACGCAAGTCAGAGCGCTGCTCTCCCTGCTGCGTGGTGGTACCCAGCAGGTGCGGCCCCCCAGCACCCTTCAGAGCTGCAGCTCCTACAGTGCAGCCTGTTGTTACCGTGTTCACCCGAACGCGTTTGCATGGAGCTAACGGTACAATTGCACACCAACCCCTGCTCCTGTTGTCCGTCCTTCCACGCAGAAACATCCAAGAAGACGCTTGCTCAGTGCCCTGTCGTTTTAAACAGATCTTTTCTTTTTATTTTTTTCTTTTGGGGGGAGCAGAGCAGCTACTTAATGTCCATATTTTAGCTAGCCAACCGCTGTTGTGAAGGTCAAGCATAAAGGGCTGAAGAGGGGGCCCTGTGGTTATTGCCAAGTACTACAGCACAGGGTCTCTGGTTCACTTCCTGTGTATCCTTTCAGACTGAGGGTGGGGTAGCAAATCAGTCCTCAGGCCTCCAACAGATAGGCCCTGTTTCACTCCACAGTGGGTTCTTCTGATGGGTTTAATAACAGCACTTAACATTACCCAGAGAACGAGACCCTGAGCTGAGACCAGGTGAGGACTGGCTGAGCTCTCCGAGAACAAAGCAGGGAACAAAATAACGGGGTCTTGAAGATCTTTCCACAATTTGAAACAAAAATCATATTCATGCCTTGATGAGGCTTCCTGTCACAAGACTTAGATTAGACTTCAGAAGCTGTGCCTGACATTTTCAAATGTGAAAAAAAGGAAAAAAAAAAAAATCAGCAGCTCTTCTTTTGTAGATGCTTTTTTTCTATCATCACATCAGATCCTCAGAAGAGAGCAGATCGTGGTTTTGTTTTCTCAAATCTGAATTCTGACTGTGATATTGGGCTTATCATTCACTTCTGTCCTCTTCTGTTTTAAGTGGTAAAGGAATATATACTATGTGACTTAAAGATACCGTCTAGCAGACAACAGTAGGCCTGTTGTATGTCTGTTCTTATCCAGTATTTTGTTATAGGGCATGAAGGACATTTCCTTCAGTGCCACTTGGAAAGGCATGCTTTGGTTTTGAATGTTGCACACCTAAGTACAGGTGTAATTCACTGACTTAAGGCGTCTGAAGCAATGCAATAGCTACAATAAACTGTTAACTTATTTGTCAGTGAAATAATTATTTTTATATTACTTAATTATATGTTTTTCCTTGCTTATTTTAAGTGATTCTAGCAGCAGGTGTTCATGCAAGTGAATTTTCCTGCTTTTGTTATTTTAATAACGCACCCAGAATGTGCAACCAATCATATTGCTTGACTGAGTGAACATTTTGACACATTTAGAAAAGATGTCATCTTGCACTGCCATCTGTCCCAAATTTTGCAGGACAGTCTTTATTTTGATGAGTATGTCATGCATTTTACAAGATGAATTTGGAGGATATTAAAGTATGCACTAGTTAATCTGAATAATGATCTCCCACCTGTGTTGTAATACATGAGACAATTTATTACAGGTTACCAAAGGATCATCTCTAATGTTTACAACTATGAATCAAATATTTTCAAACACAGCAATAAAGCTAAACTTTTATAGACCCTACACAAGTCTATGATCAAAGGATTTAACTAAAAGGCATTTAGTCAGAACAGTGGAATGCACTTTTCTCCTCTTACAACACTCAAAAAGCTAAATGTACAACTGGAAGCTGTGGCTTATTTGGGAAGGTATCTGCAGCAATCCACTGCATATTTATAACAGCAAGCAGGAGTCCAGGAGCAATCAGAGAAAAGAATGCCACTTGCTAAGTAACACCGTCACTTCTTACAAGAAGGCATTGTATTCTAGTATTAACCCAACTTGACTCTACTTGTAAACAGTGAAAACTAAAGAAATCACAGTACATGCCAGTCTGACTGAAGACAGGCCAAGCTCTGCTGGGTTCCATCCCATGCAACCTCTTTTTGTGTCAGTCAAACTGAGGCACAATTTGGTATCCCATGTCCAATCACTGTAAAATGTCCACAAGTTCATCTCTAAATCAGATAGTGTGTTGCATACCGATGTTTGAATTAACAGCAAGGGAGTGTAATCAGTTTAAAAAAAAAAAAAAGAAAAAAGTGCCTCTCAAATTTTTAGCGTTTGGTTAGTTATTCATTCCAAACAATTCATATTCAAAATACAGACTTGAACCAGAACAAGAGGGGCTTTCTACAGTTGCATGAACAGGAACTGACTCTTTAACCCTCCCTGTTGTCTGCTTGCTCCTCTTACTCAAATATTGATAATGCCAATGGACTTCCCTTCCTTTTTATGCAAGGGTGAGTCAGTGTGGTGCTAATACATTTTATGTGGTTGGAGTGGGATATTTCACTAGCATCATGGTGCAGAAGTCTCATCTTCAGTGGACTAAAATGCATAATGAATTTCCTACTCAGGTCACTGGGTGGGCTCACTTGCTGGGCACAAGGGTGGATAATACATAGCAGGCATAGTCCTTAGTAAGACCAGGTAAAAGAGAACTGCAGAAGAAATTAATGCCAAACTGCAGAACACAAAGGCAGTAAAAGGAAATAGGAGTGCACCAGATCAACCAAGTAAACAGGAAAAATCCAAAGAAGATGTTGAAATGACCATGCAGTAAATTAAGATTTGGGGGAAGTAGTAAATGTTTCCTAGTTGAGAAGCCCCAAAATACTGTTTACTAAATTTCAAGAAATTTGTGTCTTATGTGGCTTACGTTCTTACAGTTTGCTGATAGAAGAAAAAGTTGATCTGTACACAGATTAACAAAAATTCCACACAGAAAAATCACATACATATTTTGAATTCAAAATCTTCATTATGGTAAAATGAAATGCTCACAGTACTGCTGTTTATGCTATAAGACAGGTATATCAGAGATACACTGTAAAGTCCCACCTGCGTGGCAAATATGATAATTTCAGAGTAGTGGACTGTGAGAACTAATACTCATCAGAGCTTCCCAAAGATTCGATGTTTGTCATGATACGTCTGACTTTTTAGTTATATTCTAACTGCATCCTCCCTAGAATTTTTTACCAAAAACTTTAGTGTTTCTCATTCTGAGAAAGGTCCAAACCCAAGCTATTGTAGACATAGATAATAGTGAAGAAAGATAATTTCATAGAATCATAGAATCGTTTGGGTTGGAAGGGACCTTAAAGATCATCTACTGCCAACCCTTCTGCCATGGGCAGGGACACCCTCCCCTTTCTTCTATTTAGGTCTTTTATAGAGAGCAAAATACAGGAATTTTTACTTACACAACTTCTGAGATGTAACCTTAAACTTCATGAGAGGGGTACAGACATAGATTTTAACAGAGCCAGTGTTTCAGTCCCAGAAGAATGGAAGCAGTTGCTGGGCTCTGGACTTCCTTGTGTAAAGTCAAAGCTAGACCATCATAATTATGATTGTCATAATTCTAGCCATCATAGCCATCTAGTTACTGTTGAACTAAAGTATGTGAGTTTTTCATAAAAAAAAAGGTAAATATTTCATATTGTGAGAATTCTACATCTGAGTGAATTTTACCAGTACATAATTACTCTCACTGTCAAAATCTCATTCCTGAATTGTAGTCTTACAAAATTGAACTTCACTTTGGCTTTGACTATTAAATTAAAGAGCCTTTTAGTATTAACTTCTGTTTTCTACTTACATACTTTACAGATCATGATTAGTGAACCCTCTAACCTTCTTATTGTTGAGATAATTAGATTCTGTTTTGTTAGTCTCTTACTACAAGGCAGGCTTTTGAGACTATGATTCATCCTTGCAGGGCTTTTCTCAACCTTCACCATTTATCAATATCCTTTTAAAACTATAAACACTGGAATAGGATATGGAATTGTCATTGGAGTCATAGTAACACAGTATTTTACTCTGAAATCTCATTTTTATTTATACAAGGATCACATTTGGTCTTGGCCTCTATGTGAGTTAGGAAATCATGTTCCTGGTTACTAAACATGATTTCAACAATTTTTTCCCTGATTTACAAAAATGTGTCCTCTCATCTTAGTGTGTGATCTATATTCTTGGTTTTAATACACACACCATTTTATGAAGAGACCAATTCACAATACATATGTTTCCTACCATTTTTGGAAAATTATGTCATTAGTATTTCTCACTATAGATAACATTAAATAAATGCAAGAAAAATTTGCAAATGCTTTCATTGAGAAAAGAAATAAATAACTTACAAAGATATTACCTGCTTAATTTTTTTCACCAAGAAAAAGAGAATAAAAATGAAAAAAAAACCCTAATACTTGTTGTGTGAAGATCCTCCCTCCAGTTCAGTTTCAGAACTGGAAACTGATTCCTGTTGTTGCATACTCTGTCTTTGCATTCACGATCATTCAAAACAACATTCTTCCTTTTAGCTGAAACTAGACCTAACTAGGAAGTCAAACTCCTGATCAATATCTGACAACACCACAATAGCGTCATTTTTATAGCATAGTGTCTTTAATCTTCAAAATATCACTCAGACATAAATAAGATATTTGTGAGATTAATTTAATGGTTATTTTCATCTTATATGTGTGGAAACATGCAAACAGGATATACAGCGTATTGTGGTGCAATATATTCTGGACAGTTGAAAACTTGCTCCACTCATGCAGTTTGCCCAGAAACCGCAGCATCTAATGAACACAGCACAGGCCTGAGGTGATATTTATAACTACAGTGAGTCAAGACAATCCCTGTGCCTATTTACAGCCTATTTCTCTATTGCCATTTAGGTCTGTATTGTTGGAGGACGGACCCTTATGTCTTCCTTATTAGGCACTATACAGGTACAGTGCAATCAGGCTCCTTGAGTGCTACAGTAGTTAATATGATTAATTGCATTAAAAAAGCTCCTACCACAGGCAAACACACGAAGCCATGTCTTCTTCAATAATAAGCCTAATTATTCTCTGTGCTATATAATCAGCCCATTTTGAAGTGTTTATATGGTTAGATCTTGATTCAGATTAATACTCGAGAGGAATTTCATGTACCATTCACATAAATGCTGAAAGTGCAGTTTGCCCTGCATACCTATAAAAATCTTGATTTGATCTTGACAAATGCAGCCTGTAACTTTCATTGATATGAAAGATGGAGCTAACCAGAGGCTAGTTATCCACCCCTGTTTCCATTTTCTTTTAGATTAGAAATGGACACAAAGTGCCTTGGAGTCAGACCTTACAAGTTCTGTGTAACCTTTTTAAAGTGCTACACAGCCTGATAAGTTATTAATATTAGAAAGAATTATTTATAGCATAATTTAAGGATTACAGAAAAGCATATGCCTTACACCACACAAGAAACAAAAAGCATTTTACCTGTAGGTATCTTCATCTTAAATTTAACTGCACTTTAATACTACAGGGAACAGAGCAGAAATATCATCAAATAAAGCAAAGAGAAATGAAATGCAGTCCCTAAATACCTAATGCTAATGTCACAGCTCACATTCATTCACAAGTCAGATCCCTTCAGCAACTTAGGTTTCATCTACAGCCATGATGTTAAGGATCGGGATGTTTAAAACCAAACATAATAGCTCTGCAGGTAACTCCTTTGACAACTGGTGGTCTGTAAGATGTTGCTCACAGACCTGTGGACTTCAAAAGAACACTATAGCTGCAAGCTTCAAACAGCAAGTAAGTTTTCTGCAAAAATAATTCTTGGAAGTTGTTAGCAAAAGCTCCTGCTTTGGACTACAAAGAGACACAATTAGAAGATCAGAAGTGTTGGAATTATTTTCCTCTTTGCAAAATAATTACATAAAAGACAGTCTCGGTAGTAGGTAGCGATATCCATTTCCAAATGCCCTTCTCACTGGATTATATCATTCATGCTTTTCCTGGCCAAAATAATCCTGTTTCTTTTGCTACTCAAAGTACAGTTTCAACTGGAATGTGGAGAGTGCTTTCTACCTAAACTAACCTCTATTGTACTGTGGTCTTTTGAGAATATATTTTTGAAACTCCACAGATTAAGCCATTGAATACAAGTCTCCTAACTTCTCTCACTAAAAGCTTAAGCAAAAAGAGCTATTATATAGTGACCAGTCAATTTTGGAAGTATTAATGTCTCTGACAGTGACTTTCATAAGAAAATTTGGGTGTGCATAGATATTCTTTGAAAATGCCTCATGTATCAAGCCACTTACCAGGGATGGGTGTGAGATCCCCAAGCTATGAGAACACTGTCAAGTTGTATCTGTCAGCTGACCCGTCTGTTCATCAGCATGTTGTTAGCCAATCCCAAATGTGGGTCAGTGTCCTTCAGTTAGATTCCAGGTAATATGTTTTACTTTGTAATTAAAAGAGCTAAAGGCATTGATAGACAGGTACTAGTGAAACTAGCCTCAGCTTAACACCATATCTCTGTCAGAGATAATTTCCTGTAATTAAATCATCAGAAGAAACGTTTGCATATGCATTACCCACTTAGTATAAGGTAACAAACTAGTTTAAATGAGCAGTGATTAGGAGTTTAAACTAACCTGTAAGAAAAGGAGTCTGCAAGGCTGTCTGCAAGGATGGTCTTCAGCAGCAGAACAAGAGCAAACAACTTGGGATAGGGGAATAATGTCTCAAACTGTGGCAGCTGCAACTGTTTGCTAAGTAAAAGAAAATTGGAGTGCTAACAGAGCACACAAGCTCAGCCAATGTGAGGTAGCTCATTAACCCACATAAATTTGGTGACACTTGTTTGCGTGCCCACAGTTAATGCTCTGTGGTTGTGAGTGGTTTTATGAAGAGTTAGGTGTAAGCTGTTTATGCTGAGCGGCACTGGGAAGATGTGAAAGAAACTCCAAAATCTAAATAGGAAGTACCTCATGAATTTAGGTACTTACAGTAGAGGCGGTCACTTCTGAATAACAACTGTACTGGTGTCTGACCTCCTCAGAAACACTCCTTCAGTCTGTGAGCCATTTAAAAAACAAGTTATCCTAATTTCAGATAGAAAAAGACTTAAGATCGGTTGGCTTAAGAAAAACAGTTTGAACAAATAACTGACATAAATAAACAGATGAAAGCCACTGAATGGGTTAAATTTGTTATGTCCAAGTCCCTGCCAAATCTTCAGCTAAGGACAGGAAGTTTATTGGCAATTTTCTGAAAGAGGAGGAATCCAATGATAAAATGTGAGCCATTTGTCTTCCCAGCCATTAAAGGAAATTCACTTTAAGGATGTTTCTGGAGTGGCTGCTGCTGCTGCTGTGCCCATTATAATTTATCAGTGTGTCTGCTGGTAGTATTATCATCAGTAGGGGCTCAGGTGGACTTCCATTAGTGCTATCAAAGTCCTTATTGGTAAAATGTTCCACTGACCTAGACAGGATCTATCAAAAGCTTTCAAAGCCTCATCTGCCATGGATGTTTTTTCTGTTAATGATTTTCAGCAAGTTTGCAAGATAATTCCTCAGGATGAGTTATCTAGGGAAAAACAGCAACAACAAACATATTTAATAAATAAAACTGTGTCAGTCATCATCATGTTCATTTATTTATAGGTCATACCCTTCTCAGCCTTCATCTACTTGTGTGACATTTAGAATGTAAACTTGCTGGGAGAGATATTTTCTTAACTATCTCCACTCAGGTCCTAACTTCGATAGGGTTCTTTGGACACCATCACAGTACGCATGTTTAAAATTAATGTGGCTATGTATAATACATGTAACTAAGCACACTTATTTAATCATACATTGCATTAGTTTTACAGCTGGGCTGCTTGCTTTGACTTAAAGCTGTGTTAAATTGATGCCAAGTAATGAAAAGTCAGGCTTGCATAATTTCTTTGTCTTAAATGTCTACACATGTGTAACAGCCTGGGAAAGCGAAGGTGAAGGGTACATCTAAGACTAGATAATCTAAAAGATCTCCTAATTCTGTGTCAAAAAGCAACACAAACACAGCTCTACAGCACTGTAAAAAAAAAAAAAAAAGATGGATTGTATTTTCCTGTTAATAAAGGTGACCTGTTCAAAAATGCCATCCCTGATGATAAGCTTAACTGGTCATCACCTGCCCTTCCTGACCTCATGCTAGTAATAAAATTCTAATATTAATTTATATCTTATTTGCATTAACAATTATTTTTATTGCAATTTCATGCCATGAGGCTTAGTACAATAACATAAAAAAGCGGTGTCTGCCCTAAAGCCATTATTAGCAGGCAGAAGTGGAGTTGCATAAGCTTACAGTAAAAACAACAACTATCACAACCATCACCTACAAATTCATTTTTAACAAAATAGTGATTTATGGCTTTATATTTTCTATTCTCCCAACATATCATTGCCCCTTTTAGCACTTATTGTGTCCTCGTAAAGTTGTCTGTCATTCCAAGCAGCCATCAGGAGAGTGAAAACAATCCGCTATGATCAAATGCAGTTACTGCCTCTCGGTGCCCCTTGATCACTCACTGGACTGAGAAGCGAGCAAGGTGAAGGTGATGGATTTCTATCACTATGCGACATGACTCACAAAACGCTTTGTAACCCACCTCTAAAAGTGCAGTCCTCAAGGCTACAGGTGGAAAAAACTGCAGTTTGCTGCTTTACTTCAACTAAGCTAGTAAAGCTAGAAAGCTGGGAAAGAAATGCTGTATTCTGGGAAAACTTAACTGAGCGTGCATATAATTTTCCTACATATTTTGAATAATTGATGGTTCAATACTTTAAAAAGGCTTGTCACCTGGGTTTTTTTGGATGGCTATTTTTAAAGATGATAACTTACATATGTAATTTCTTAAATTTGGACTCCTTGAAATGCAAAATAACAGCCAGCATTGAGACTTGCTACTGTGTCACCACATGAGTTGACCTTTGCAGTTTGGAAGATCACAGTGAATACTGTGACGCTGTAGTGGCACTCTATGTTAGCAATGGGCATTATCGTCACATAATTTAAGAGGACTCAAATTATTTTACTCCTACTTAACCTGCAGAGTGAAATCAGCGTAGCTGGGGTTTTAGGTACCTACAGGAAACAAATAAGCAAAACCAATAAATCAAGTTGAAGCCCTGAGGTTACGTGAAGTGTGACTTGATAAGGTCTCAGAAAATTGAAAACAAGGTGTGTTTGCTTACAAGTTTGCTTTAAAGGAAACATGTTTTCAAATAGCAGCCAATGCATTTGAACAGCAGCTGTTTAGGTCTATTCAGTAGATGGTTTCTAAGTGCACTGGATTATAAGATCTGATTATTCTGAGTGTTACGGCTGTCTGTCCTGCCACTCTGTGAGGTGCTGCCGTATCATAGCAAGGTCAACAGAATGGGTAGTGTTTCTGCTCCTCAGTTTTCAGACTTTACAACTTTGCTCTTAACCGAGACTGTCATTCATTATTTTAAGTGGAAAATGTTATAACCACAGTTTACAACAGTTTACCTTTATACACTGGGCTGTGAGTGAATGAGGCAAAAACCTCCCATTTATGAATCCCTTTGGACATTAGTTGATAAGCTGTGGGACCATTATATTCTTATTGAAGACACGTTTTCAGTAATTTGGCATCCAGACTGTCTCTCACAAATACAGCTTGCGTCAGTCTGCAATCTAAAAGAATGGAATGATATTTTGAGGCAGGAGTAACCTGATGCAAGCAAATGACTTTTTGCCAACTCCAGACATTGTGGCAGTATGTCAGAGGTGGAAGGGGCTTGAGCAGTGGGCACTGAGTGATTCTTTCTGGCAGAACAGCTCCTTAGACATTTTAGTCTGTCAGTGCAGTTGACATAAGCCCTAAGGCTATGCTAAAGGCCAGCTGGATCCAGCTAGCACCCAAAATCCAATTTCTAAGTTGAACATTGTGCATGGTATGGACGTGTAATGTGTGTCTACTTTTTGTCTCTACTGAGTAATTTCAGCCATAGGCAACTTCTCTGTTCAAAACACAGAGAAGATAACCAAAGATGATAGCAGATTTGCTGGTTTGCCACAAGCTAACACATCTTCATGATTTTTTTTAACGATTTGTGCTTTTTAATCTCCTTAATCCCAGCTGAGAACTCAGATTTGGAAACAGCGATATAAAAATAATCTTATTTGGAATCGGTGTTATATTTGTCAGTAGATGACTAACCTAATAACACACGGTAAGCAATAGATGTGAATCAATTGACCTAAAAATATTTAGACTTCCAAGCCAAAAGTATATTCTTTTGATATGTTATACGTCTACATATGGAAAAAACCCAGAAAACTAATGATATACCACATGGTATGAATTTGGTGCTAGCCGAATTATTTGCAAGTCTGAAGTATTGTAAAATACTTCATCTAATTTCATCTAACTTTAATTACTTATAATTTATTTTATTCTATTTTAGTCAAATATTTGTTAGAAAGTAGCCAATGACAATCCATTAGCAAATAATGAAGAATGCTATAGTATCAATTTACCTTAAATGAAATCATGCAAGACTATCTATTAGACTGATATTTTGGAAAAATATTGACACTATTAAAGCCAGTACCAAAGGCAAGTCAGTGTAAAGGAGGCTGTGATGTCACCTAGCACTGAAAAGAGGAAGAAAAAAGGGAAATATTTTTGAACTATTACTATGTCTTTTTTTTATTATTTTTTTTAAACTCACATAGGCCACACAAGGACACCTTGGATTTAAACCCCTCTACTATTTTCTGTGATAACTGTATCTGTACTAAGTAATCACGATTGAGATCATATTTGCTTTGCATAGTTTGTGCCTGATGAAAAGACAATCCCTACCCTAAAGACTCTGTGACGTAACAAGCGAACACAAAGAATAGTGGACAGATTCCCATTGACTTTAGCATTGGGAAATTGTCCCTAAGTATGACTGGAATGTTTGATCATTTAATGGTGCATGCTTTGGAGGGCGTGCTAACAGGGAGAGAGAAAGAGGGCTTTCTTCCTCCCAAGTCATGAATAGTTATAACACTTCAAATATTGTCACTTGTTCTTTTGTTGTGACTGTCAAAAAATATAATTGTTCTTTACACCAGAAAAAGAAAAAAAGGGAGAGGATATACAAATGAGTATTGCTATCATTCATTCTGGAGATAATAAATTATTTTCCACCAGGCATATCTTCATACCTTCTGAAAAAAAATTATAAAAAACTTTATAAAAATTAAAAGCATTAACCTAACCCCTAACCCCAACGCTAACCCTAAAGCGTTAATGATAACTAATACTCAGGATAGGGATTTGGTGATACTGAAACGAAATATGTCCCCAGATCCATAGTTTCCAGTTGGGATTAATGATTGTCATGAACTGAATATCAAAAATCATAAAGTCTTTCACTGACTGCTGCTGTAGAAGCATACTTTTTTCCCACTTTCTGTAATTTTTGCACCAGGTATTGCCTAATTTGCCGTCATAGGTTCATGAAAGTTACTAGTCTTCAACACATGTTTCTGAAACTGCGGACTTTCATTTCCAGAATATACCCATGGGAAATTCTGTGATGTCCTCCTCTAAATGCTCCTGGTCATCAGATTTAACCAATAAACATATTTCATCACCTAATCTTAGTCTTGACGCAAATAGGAATAACCTTTTTAGATGAGTAGCTATTGAGAATTCTGATCTGTGTAGTACCCCTGGCATTCCAGGTGAAAGCACAGTACTTGCCACTAAAACACTGACATAAATTAAAATTCTAGTTATTTGGCCCGCTCATTATCAAGGTTGTACTATATTTCTTCATAAAATTAAAATGTGGCACTTTTAATGTATGATCAACATATATAAATATACAATTGTGCATGCGTAAAAATTCTTACATTATATTAAAAATAGTCGTATGAAATATGTACAGTTCTAACTGTATTGGGTTTGCATGGCAAGGTTTGAGTAGTGGGGGAGCTGCAGGGGTGGCTTCTGTGAGAAGCTGCTGAAAGATTTCTATCTATGCAATAGAGCCAATGCCAGCTGGCTCCAGGATGGCCCTGCCACTGGCCAAAGCTGAACCCATCAGCAATAATGGAAAAACCTCTGTGATAACGTATTTAAGAAGGGGAAAAAAAATTCCTGTGCACAACAACTGCAGCCAAAGAGAGGAGTGGGTATATGTGAAACAGCCCTGCAGACACCCAGGTCAGTAGAGACGGAGGGGGAGGAGGTTCTCCAGGTGCCGGAGCAGAGGTTCCCCTGCAGCCTGTGGTGCAGACCAACCCTCAGGTGGAGCAGAGGGCCCCCTGTAGCCCAGGGAGGACCCCACACCAGAGCAGAGGCATGCCCAAAGGAGGCTGTCATCCCATGGGAAAACCATGTTGGAGCAGGCTCCTGGCAGGACCTGCGGCCCTGTGGAGGGAGGAACCCAGGCTGGAGCAGGTTTGCTGGCAGGGCTTGTGATCCCAGGGGGGACCAAGGCTGGAGCAGTCTCTTCCTGAAGGACTGTGCCTTGTGGAAGGGACCCATGCTGGAGCAGTTTGTGAAGAACTGCAGCTTGTGGGAAGACCATATGTTGGAGAAGTTCATGGAGGACTGTCTCCCATGGGAAGGAACCCATGCTGGAGCAGGGGCAGAATGTGAAGAGTCCTCCCTCTGAGGAGGAAGGAACAGCAGAGACAACGTGTGATGGACTGACCACAACCCCCATTCGCTGTCCTCCTGTGCTGCTCGGGGGGAGAAGGAAGAGAATTTGTAAAGAAGGGACGGGTGGGGGAAAAAGATTTTTAAGATTTGTTTTTATTTTCTCATTACCCTACTCTGATTTGATTGGCAATAAATTAAATTAATTTTTCTCAAGTGTTCTGCCCATGATGGTAACTGCTGAATGATCTCTCCCTGTCCTTATCGTGACTTATGAGCCTTTCATTGTATGTTTCCCCCCCTGTCCTGCTGA
>NW_010268767.1:12915-49645 GCF_000690775.1 Eurypyga helias
AGCATCCAGCCAGTGTCAACCCGCCTCAATTGTAACACTTAGAAGCAATCAGAAATTGTTTGACAAATATAGATGGTTTTCACTGATGAAAGAATCTAGTTTTCCTGCAATACTTCCCTGTTGCACACAGTGTACAGGACATTGTTAAGGTTTAGAATGTGCAGAAGTTAAAGCAAACACCAGACAGTTCCCATTCTCTATTAATAGCTGTATCACAAGATAGAATGCTGACTTCTCAGTTTGACAAATGGATTAGAGAATCCATGACATGTTTCTGATTCTTAATTCAGAAATATCAACCTACAGTTGCCAGCAATCTCCTGCCAGTGTGTATCCTCCACTCTGACACAACAGCTTAGGTACATGGAAATGCCATTGTTAAATCAAATGACTTCTTTAAGGTCATAATAAATACTAAGTTTGTGAGTCATTACATTATTTGATAATAGAACATGTTAATTTTTTTTTTTCTATTAACATTCTTAGTTAGGTCTTTAAAGCAGAGTCTTTTCTCTTAGTCACATTTGTTCAGGACAGGTTGTCTTGATACTGCCCAGCCCTCAACAAATAGAAAGCAAAGGAAAACATTATTTGGGACAAGATTGAACTTATTTGTATTACATTATCACAAGCTGCCAGATCAAAAATGAGGTCCTGTCATGGTTTAACTCTGGCCAGCAATAAAATACCACAAAGCTGCTCTCAAACCTTGCTCCACCTCCTCCAGCAGAGGGGGAGAATCGGTGGAAAAAGACGAGGAAGGTCATAAAATTGAGATAAGAACTACTTACTAATTGAATATAAATTAATAATATATATATTAACACTAGATTAAGAGCAAGTAGATTCTGCCTGAAAAGATGTTCTATTACTGAATCAAACAAGCAAAATGTAGACAAATACAAATGTATATACACATGCACACAAATACTTATTGAGGTATCTTATGTGTCAGTAATGTTATGGACACCCATGGTCCCTGCTCTTACTGTTCTATCTCATATGAAAAAAAAGATCTGACATTTATTATTATTAAGGTAGGGAATTCAAATTAAAATAATATTTTAAAGGTTTTCTGTGCGACATATTGTCCTATAATGAAAAGCAGTTATATAAATGTTGCAGATATGCAAGAGCCTATGTGAACAGGTACATGAACTCACAATCACACCAAATTTTAGTTTAATTTTTGAATGTAAGAACATCTAACTATTCTGAATAATTTCTTACAGAGCTGTGTGTGTCACTTAATTCGATACCCGCTGTTCAAAGGTAAAAAATGGCTGCAGAAAATCAACCAGACAAAAAACCAGTTAATGCTTATTGGCTGAGAATAGAGAGGGTCTAGGAGCTAGACTAATAATTTCACCTTGAAGAGTAGGTGTATGTTTGCTATTGATCATTTAAGTTTATATTTTTCAGACACAAACACACACACATAAAAAGGAGAAGAGCTGCTATAGCAGGGCAGTATTTTTTTCCATTCCATTTTTAAATATCTGTTCTGGTTAAACCATGACAATATCTTTTCTTTTGAATATTAATTTTGCACGTTGTCTATTGGCTTTCATTCTGAAATTATATTTTATATCAAGTAAGGAATTTCAAGGGGTCCAAAGCAGCATTTTCCCTTAAGGACATAAAAATGTCTGTTCATGGGTGTGTTTGAGCAAGGGGGAAAAGTAATTTGTTTTCAGAAACTTTAAGAAGGATTTCAGAATCTGACTTCATAAATCTTTGAGATATACTATAGATTCCTATATGACATAGAATGTATCCAAATAAAACTCTCCTCATGCTTTACCCTGTCACAACCACAGTGTGCAACTGGTGGTGCAATCTATGCGGAAAGAGCTGGTTAGGGATGCATTTTTAGCAGGACCATAATCCCTTCCTAATTTAACAGAATAAGACTTGTGTAACCAGCAGCAGCTGTTAAGAAAATCTTGCAATTATTTTCTGAAACTTCCCTTCAGTAACATTTCCATGATGCTATACTAATGGATTTATAGGATAAGACCAGAAATTAGATGACATCACAAAGAAAAATTATAACTGAAAGCATTGTTGAAGTCTCAAGAAGCTTCTAAAAAAAAAAAAAAAATCACAATTCCGTAGTTTTTTACATTGCATGGTATTTATTGCAGAAAAAGCACCAGTCAGACATACTCTCATTCCGGAAAGATTTTCTGCAAACCCAGAACAAGATCTGTGTATTTGAAAATTACGCACAAGAATGGTGGTTCTTATGCAGTGTCCCTTCTTTAGTCATCATAGAGAACTACATCCCAGATCTCATAATTGTTATGAGTGGAAGCCCAAATGGACCCTTCAGTTTAAATTCCACATTCTGCAGGGTGCAAAATTGTCTTTTGCCTGAAAAATGGCACTAGAATTTGTCTGGAATTTAAGAGTGCAAGTCAGGCAAGATGGCAAGACAAACTTTATTGTTTGTAGTACAAAAACCCACAGTCACATAAAACACCTGGACAAATCCCTGTTCTTACACAGTTAAAGTCAAATATCTAAAGCCAATGATGAAATTAGTATAGCTACATCTATTATATATGTGGAAAACCTTTCAATCCTTGCAGGCAAAGTTTGATTTTAAGTATTAACTTTTCCCAAGTTAGTTCTACTACAATATTTGGTAAATTCAACCAAGTCATGTCATACCTTTTGGTTTTGACACAAGTAAACTGACATTTTACACTTCTTTATTGCTTAAGGCATTTATTAAATAAGCTATCACCTTTGAACTAACAGAGCTTCTTCTGATGGAGCTACTATTACTATATCCTCTAGACATATTGACAGTCTCTCATGTCAGAATTGATACTGTGGGTCTTATTACATAGTAAATATTCTTGGTCATACAGGAAGCCTGAGGGATATCAGTACAAGATAGTGCTTTTTCATATAGTATGTGTTTCATCAATATAGTCACAGGGGCACACAACACCCTGAATGTGTTTTCTTCTAAATTATAAACCAATGCAGAAATATGGTAGCTGAATACAGTAAATAATCAACAAAATAAAGATCAAAAATTATAATAATGTGCACATGAGTAAGGGCTGAATTATAGAAAGGAATGTTAATAATAATCGTTATTATACTTTTTAAACTTCTTGGGAGGACAAAGGAGATTCTACAGTTTGAAGAACACGTTAAAAGAGGCTGAAAGGAAGCCTCCATTTCTTTTAAAGTTTGGCTTCTACTAGAAGAATATAATTAACTGTTAATAGATACAGTTTTCTTATAGACAGGAGAGTGTACAAGTGAGGTGCAGAGTGAAAAGAACAGAGGACAGAAAAAGAGACGAGCGGAAGGAAGGACTTACTAGCAACATCTGTATGAACAGAAAAACATTTTGAGCCATGATGAGGCATTTATCTAATAACCAGAATCAGTTTTCAGTTTAAAGCTTGGGATTTGCTTTCAGTCAAAGACCTGATGTACTTTAAAAAACAAAACACACAACAAAACCTGTAGGACTTTACTGAACTTTTTTGTTTGAACACTTCTCAGTTTCTTTAAAACAAATTTCAAATTAGAATATTGATAAGTTTAAGTGACAAGAGTATGTGGTACATTCATGAAAGAAGAACGAAAGAAAATACTTTTTGTAATACCAAAGTCAGATTTTTCACTCAGAACAGAAGGATTGGTGCTGGGCATATCAATAGGAATAAACTATACATGAAGAAAAAGGGAAATGCCTTACTGGGTCAGCTCAATAGTCTCTGTGGTCAAATATTTTTGTCTGTCAGAAGCGACAGGAAACTCTCTATTTAAACGCATGAGCTTATTCACTTTCTGCATCTCCTCTGCTTGTACTCACTCAATTTCTATATCTGTTATATTAGAAGATCTAGGCAGGACACACCAGTCTGGTCTTGTCAATGTCAATTTATTGATATGTTGCACATTTGATTATAGTGAGAAAATGCATAATAGGAAAGTCTACTCTAAATTCATCCCAGAACGGAAATCTCATTCTTAGGAATATGCAATATATGTACATCGTTTGGTGATTATATGAATTAAACCTTACCTACAGCTCTCCTGCAAATGATGGGATTAGTTATTCCATCTCCATAATTTTACTTCCTTGGAATTTGAACATTCACCTCCTACAATGCAGGAGGTTAAATGCAGTCAAACTTTGTGCAGTGCTTTGGGATGTTAAGGAAGAAGAAGCCATACAAATGAAAAATATTATTTCCTGTGATCTCCCGTTTGATCAACACTATCCCTTTGCACTGCAAAATGCTAGTGGAGCATATTCAAGTCAATTTACACAGTAAGAGTTTAACTTAACAAGACAAAAAAGAACAAATTGAAAATGGAGTTAGGACCTCTGTTTTTGTTTCGTTAAGATTTGCAGAACAGAGACTCATGCAAATCGTAACACAGCAGCAAAGCTATTATTAAAGCCATTTGTTGTTAGATGAAGAAAGGGTAGTGAAATAAGGTGTTGGTAATAGGGACATATTCAGCAAATTTGTGACCTTTTTATTAGCAAAATGCAGAGCTCTCACAAAGAACATCAGTTTAGTGCTACTGCTGTTTTCATTGTATGCTGACAGAACTGTGGAGCTTTGCTATGTACACCTAAAGGAAAAATTCCTTATATTCACAAGGCAGCATGGAAAAAGGTGGGCCAAATCACAAAGTCCTTACTTGGGCAAAGCTCCTGTTTGGGTCAGTGATATTGCTGCTCAGTTAATTGTTGCATGCATAGATTTTCATCTGATTAACAAGGTATGGAAATATACACCAGAACAAGGCAGATACATGTCATTCAGTCTCTGTCAGTCTGTATTATGCTTCTACATTTTCATAAAATTACAGGTGTAAATGCAGGAGCTTCAGGAGGGTTTCTTTAAATGTAAAAGTTTTCCTTCCATGCCATTATTTGAGCAATGCCTCAGTAAGCAATTAAGACCAAATGACTTCACTTCAGTCACAGTCAGACAGTAAGTGAATTAACCTGAACCCGTGGTCAAGTTCATATCCCAGCCTAGACAGCAGCCAGTTTCTGTACTCCACGAATACTCACGCTTGTCAGAAGCTGTCTGCATCCAGTTTCTAAAGGAAATTGGTGTGCAGACTGGCTCACTCCATATTTAACGCTAGCTTCAGCAGTAATTAAAAATTAGGAGAGATCTTCAGGAAATCAATTAATTATGCATGCAAAATGCACGAACTAAATTTGGATGCACAATTAGATGACTAATCATAATTTGAAAAGGTTGAGAATTGCAGTTGCACACTTATAAGGATGCTGGTGACCTATCCTGTACCAGATGCCTGTATTTTCCTGCTTAGAAGCTTCCTAGTTTGTTTGCTACTAACATCTGTTAGCCAGATATATGACACACCTCTAACACGCGATAATGCCTGACAAACTGTTTACACTGGTAATACTAGCAAGTGTCAACATCAAGAGTCCTGAAACTTCAACACACGAATTTCTTTGCTCCCTAATGGGAATATCCTTATTCCCAATTTTCTGGAGTTTCAATGCAAGTCTCTCCATAAACTTGCATTTGCCACAAATCAGTGTTATTAAAAAGGAAACATCCATTTGGGCTGCCATGCAGGGTAGTAGTTATGAGCTCAGATTTCCATATGAAGCTCTGGGGAAATGATGTTACATCTGTCCTGAAACTACTATCCCACTTCAGAATCTATGTTATTGAAAGGCAAATATCAACAAATTTGGGAATAAATTGTTACTTCCAAAGATGCATGTTCTGCTGTATTTCCCACTGTGACATGGCAACACGCTCATCTCTACTCATCTGACAACTTTAATAAGCTACTGCCTAACCATCTGACTAGCTACACCAGATTAATTCCAATTTTATCTTTTCAGGGATCACTTAATCTTCTGATGGAAATTCCCAGTACAATTAAACTTGGTTTACAGGAAAATTCCCATTTTACTATATAATCGTTCTTGCCAGTTCTCTCAGAGTTTTTTTGAACTCTTCTTTTGTTTGGCTTTGTTTTGTTTTGTTTAATATGCTCATATCCAAAACGTACAATCATGATGGAAGTGTGGCATTTCTCACTGTTTCAGTGCAAGCATGAAGCGCGCAACAGCTGTCATCAGCTGTTAAAGGGTTTTCTTTCAGCAGATTAAAAGTACAGAACAGGGGTTCCTCAGGTCACAGAGCAAGTGAGTGATGAGTGGGTGAGTAGCACTCAGTTCTTCCAGTGTGTACTTCAGCTTCCACTGCTTTTCTATGGAGGCAGTAGCTCTCTTGTATATCTGACTACAAAAAAGATTTAATACAAGATAATAAAAACAAAACCAAAAAACAGGGGAACAGACTAACTTTTTTGATTTTTCTAGTACTTTTTATTTCACTTCTGCTGGAATTACCTGACATAACACCTGATATAAGTGAAATACAGCCCTGAAGGCAGACTACGTAGCTATTTAAGAGTGTAATAAGTCACATTATACACCAAAATATGATGAACAACATCATATCTAATTCAAATGCTGAAAAGTTTGAGTAGGAAAAATGAAAGTTTTAGATTCACCATTTAGAAATTAATATCTGTAGGAAGTATTTCCTGTGAGAAATGTTATAGTGGCGTGGTCAGGTTTGCCATTTTGTGACTCTACCCTCCTCCACACTCACTCCCCCTCATCAAAAGGGAGAAATACTAAGAATATAGGCCAAATTCCCCTGTTGTAATCAACAGTGAGTACTATTTTACTTTGAAAGTAATCCTTAATGATTATATTATCTTCAATGGAACAATTTGGAAATAAAATAGCAGTCAGAACTTTTCCCTCTCTTGAGATGGAATAATATTTCTGCAAGATCAGTGTTAACAAGATTGGAAAATTTCTTGGACATGCTCCTCCAACTCATGTCCTGTTGTGGTTTAATCTCAGCCAGCAACCAAGTACCACACAGCCACCCTCTCACCTCCTGCCTGCCTCAGTGGAATGGGGAGAAGAATCTGAGGAAAAGACAAAACTCTTGGGTTGAGATAAGAACCATTAATAATTGAAAATTAATTAAATAAAATAATGATACTAAGAATAGTAATACCGATAATATTAACAATACTAATAATACTATTATTACTAACAATAATGTGAAATGAGACTACTATTACTGCTAATAATAAACAATTAAAATAATGGAAAACCCCCAAATGATACAGCTGCTCACCACCAGTCAAACAAGGACCAGCCAGCCCCTGAGCAGTGAGAACTGGAGCCTGAGAGAGCATGAGTCAGATCCCGAGAGCCTGTGAGCCAGCAAAGCCAGACACCCAAGAGTCAGATCCAGAGAAAGTGACAGACCCTTAGCCCACTCCCCCCAACTTATATACTGAACATGATGCTTTATGGAATGAAATGCCCCCCTTTGATCGGTTTGGATCAGCTGACCTGGCTGTGTCCCCTCCCAGATTCTTGTAGAGAAGAGGCTGGGAACACAGAGGCAGTATGAGAAAATTAAACAATTCCTTTACTTGATATAAACATTGCTTAGCAGCAAGTGAAAAAAAAATTAGTATGTTATCAATGCTCAGTATCAATTGCACCAGCTCAGGTTGGGTCACTGCTGCGCTTGCACTGCTTCTTGTAAGTCTTATCCTCCATTGGTTCAGGTGATCTCTGCTATAGTAATCTCTATAACACACAACTCAAAACAAGGGTTATTTACAGAAATTAATGTCCATCACACAATATAATTCGTTGCCTATTTTTACCCATAATCAAATCCCCTTGAGGTACACATCGGAATTCCCTGTCTTCCCATATTACCCGCCAAGAGAAACGGGGTCCGGGAGCAAAAATGATCCCACAAATTGGTTTGCCTTTGCCTAAGGCAGGAATAACCAGACTGTTTCTCCCAGCATATTTTTGATGTGCACCACAGCGACTTTATCTCCTTCTACAGTGCGTAAAGGTTTTGATTGGGCAAGACCAGCACAAATGACAGATCCTGTAGTGTTGACAGTCCTATCAGAAATCTGACAAGTTAAACTGTATCTTCTCCATCAAGAGAATTTCATGACTCTCCCAGGTGTGTAGGATAATAGAAAATAGAAGAAAATTGAACAGGAACATGAAGCTGATATTTGAAGTTACTACAGACAGGATATCCTGAATCCAAATGCAAAAGTTACATTACGATATGCTTGCTCAGACCGGATGGTACCTCCCTTGGTAAACATTCCTGTTTCTCTCATACTACTAGACATATCAAATAATAGCAAAACCTGTTCAATTCATCTTCCATCTAGAAACTGAGCACAGTGACTAGAGTCACAACACTGTTAATGAAAGCCATTTCTGTACCATATGTGAGTCACACTTGTATTGTGATGACCTGTAAATATGACTGAAGACCCAAATCTCATGGAGTTCAACAAGGCCAAGTGCAAGATCCTGCACCTGGGTTGGGGCAATCCCAAGCACAAGTACAGGCTGGGTGGAGAGGGGATAGAGAGCAGCTCCGAGGAGAAGGACTTGGAGGTACTGGTGGATGAAAAACTGAACATGAGCCGGCAGTGTGTGCTGGCAGCCCAGAAAGCCAACCGTATCCTGGGCTGTATCCAGAGAAGTGTGGCCAGCAGGTCGAGGGAGGTGATCCTCTAGTAACCTAGTAATTACTAGTAACCAGAGCAATAGTGGTACATCTGCAGAAAGCAGACCTCAGCATTTCCTTCTCCTGTGTTCTATGTGACTGGAGAGTTCCAGTCTACAGTCTTGGCAATGCTACGTAATGGGTAGGATAAATGGGTAAGCTGCAGAACGAGTTTCACCAGTGAGTGACAAGCGAGCTCATCTAGTGCTCTCCTTAAATGTGCATGTTTTTAATGTACTCATACACCTCAGATACACTACTAATGAAAATGAAAGTTAGCTTACACTTCTGACAAGGTTACAGAACAAAGTCGTGTCAGACCATGATGTAGAGGTGCAGTGAAAACTACTTCTAATAAGGATTAGAGTGCTTTAGATGTTTTGTTACACTTTTATTCTTCAGGAAAGCATATTTTAAAATCCTGTCCCAAAAATGTAACATCTGTGTTGTGTAATTATCATTAAAGACCACTAGCATAAACAAATTTATCATTTTGATAAGGAAAATTCAAGACATGAATGATGAAAGGAATAGGATATCAGGTAACACCAAAAAATGCTGTGGTTGTCTAACACAAATAAAAGACAAATATTAGCATAATGTGTACTTTAAAATGCCATTTCAAAACCCTTGGGTTTTCTTAGGTCGTTCTAAACAAGAATATGTCCAACACTTTTTCCTGGAATACATGAACAATTTCTACTGTGTCTTAATGTTGTAAATTAAATCTTTGTGCCCAGCTATCAGTACCACCACTGGCTGTCCCTGATACGCTATTCTTCATAAATTAAGTTGTTGTTACAGCACGCTATACAATAATAAATGATCAACAGTGCTAGACAGCTCCAGTGCAGCCCACAAGCTATCGTCTAAGCAGTGCACATACAGCTTGCTTCTTCGTATGTGTTAGGTTATATATATTCTTTTCAGTGTTTAAAACTATTCAAATTTTGATGCCTGAAAGGTATGCAGCATCTGAAGAAAAACAAAAAAGCTAAAACTGAAAAAGTGAGGAACCAGGTGTCATCTTTGCTGTTGCATTTATCTCACAAGTAATGTGTCAATTTTTTTCCATAACAAGCATATCCTGTATTGTGTGTGTCCACTCAGTCATTGATTGAATGTCTGTGCTTTTCCAATTTCTCACAATGACACTTTTCGATGCCATGATCACAGCTGAGAGCAGAGGTCACCACACTGCCTCCTGGTCAGCAATTTCAGGCATAGCAAAATAAAAGATCTGTCAATTTGTGTTTGGTTGTTTTGGGAAGTGGGGGGTTCTTTTTGGTTTGTTTTACTCTAAGTGACAGACTTTATGCATGAGGCTATTCACCAATCATTCTTTGTCCTTTCAAAAAATTTGCAATACAATTATATTTAGTTTTCTGATGTTACGTTTATAAGCTCAGCAATTTCTTTTGTATGTTTAGTTCTAAAAGGAAGATGACACATAATACACTGTTTTAATTTGTTACTTGTAGCATTAAGAAAGAAGATGTTCCTTTCTGTTACACCTTACCTAGGATTGTGTAATGAATGTTTGAATTACAGCTGAAGATAAAAATTAAAAAAACCTGGAGGTTCCCTTCTGCTCAGTCGCTTCTCTTATCAGCAGAAGTTAAGAGATAAATCACAGTATAAACCTCAATTATGTCCCCAGGGATATTTTCCATATATGAATAACAGAAGCTACCTCTGATATGCATTCTTTTTTCTTTCCTTATTCCTTTTGGGTTTACAGCACTTTGTCTTTGCCTCATAGCCTATAGTTAACAAAATGAACTAACTCTTTCTCACAGTTCAAAACATCAATTTCCTCATCTAAACAGACACAAAGCGAGACTTTACAGAGCCTCTACTACTTCATTTCATAGTCCTGAGATGATAATAAATTTCTAGACAAGTACATTTTTATTACAAGTATGCTGTTTAAATCCACATCTTTTCTACAACCCAGTGCTAAATCCTGAAAGTTAAGAGTTTTTAGTGACAATGGATGCTCTGAGCTTCACAAGGTACTTTGTTTTACTTTAGAGTCATGTTTCTTATTCAGAGACTGTTAATCGAAATAAAATCCAGGAACAACCCAATGTTATCCAGGCAGGGTTTTCTAAACTGTTTCTAGACTTCATCCATGCCATGATAAGGCAAATTCAGAAAACTCTGACAAGTAATCTTATTGAAGTCCTCTAAGCATGTTAATATCTTGATATCTTTGAAACCCATTATGTGGAGTATAAAATTAATTTGCATTAAACCACTTTTTTTTTTAATAAGGTATGCTAAACACTAATTAAAAAAATGTAATTATTGATTTTTTTACAACAAACGTACAGGTGCAAGGAGTGCGGCTATTTGAACACACACACTGGATATCAATATAGTAGTGCTAAAGGAAATCAATACTGTTTTTACCATATTCTAGTGCTTCCTTGATTTCAAGTAAAGGTTATCCCCTAAATGTGTGAAATTAATAACAGAAATATTATTTACTACATTTTTTGCCTACCTACTCTTGCTTAGGCTGAGAAAATGAAGTTTAAAATATGCCCATACAAGATAACGTTTCATACATGTTTCTCCTTTCAATACAAAATGTCTATCTAAACTTTCTCTTTAGCAATCACAAAACCTGATTTTTTTTTTCCACTAGGATGAGAAAGTGTAAAATATTTTCCCATGAGAGTTGTATTCATCAACAGGTACATGAAATACCGTTCAGCTTTTACTGTCATATCTCTTTTCATTTCCTTTACATATGAAAGCTCAACAAATACATCTAAATAACAACTCCTTTTGTAAATAACAGTGCTTCTTTTTCTCCTCTCCTTGTCTCTACCAATACGAGCACAAAATGCAAGACTCATCCTGAATGTAGGGGAGATAAGTAAGTAGATAAATAAATAAATAAAATTCTTACTAGGATGTGAGAAATATAAGAAAATGGAAGAGACGTGTTGGAGACAGCCTTAGACTTCGGTTGAAAGCAGCAAAAAGCAAGGAGAGTCCCTGACCTGTCACTGGCTGTGGTAATGTGGGGAAAGCATCTTTTAGGCTATTAAAGTATTAGCATCAGTAGAGAGCTATAACAAGACAGTTCATTCAGCTCTTTAGAACTGTAGTTTATGAGAACTGAAGCAAAAGAGTGCAAAGAAAATTAAGTGACATACTAGGCTAATAGAGCAAGGAATATTGCTAACAAACACTTAAACACATAGACCAATGCCTCTATTAAAGAAAGACACATTAGAAATTCATCATACTTTTCTTTATCAATAGACATGAATTTCTCTGCTAGAAAACACTGTGGCAAATTATTACTTTAAAAAGTTTTAAGTTATATGTGGCCTAAATGCTATACATTGATCTTGCCAGCTGTAAAATTTTTGGTCAGACATGGCAATATTACAGGCAGTGTGAGATTACTAGTGTCTGTTCAGTCAATCCAGAATGGTTTCCTTGCTGATACGGATTTCACAGGGAACATTTTAATTCTGTAACATAAACAAGTATAATGGTAGTTGCATATGAATGGAAAAAGCCTCCCCTGGGGAAAAGGCTATAAATTTTCTAATACAGTGAGGGAACTCATTTAAGGTGACATATTTTTTACTGCAAAATCTAAATTACTCCAGATGTTGAACACTAGTGTTATTTCTTCAGAAAGTAAGAAATAACAAATTTCTGAGAACTCATCTCAAAGATTTCTTCACAGGTCTTTCTTCAGATGACCATGTTGTTACAACTGTAGTGATTGACCTTGGTATATTAAACCTCCTTTTCTTTAATATTTTAGCTAGATTTAGCAAAACAGGAAAAAAAGTCAGGAGAAAAAAACAAGGCAAGTCCATTTTCTTTCTCTCAACTACATGTTACTGCAAGCTTTGTTTAGGTGTTCACATGGCTGCAAGGTAGCTCCTCAGTTGTCACCTGGTGCTAAGCCTGTCAAATCGAGTACTTCCAGACAAAGTCTATCCAAAAGCTGTTTTGTTTTTTTTCTTTTTAAGACTATTTTTCCTCGGTATCTGGAGTCAGACACAGGAACCAAACAGACCTCTCATTCAAGTTAATAAACTCCAAGGCGTGTTCACAGTAGATGATTTTGGTGTCTTGCTGTGGCATTTCACTACTTCTTCATACTTCCAGGCTCAAAATTCATATTATTTTTCATACCAATTAGCTTAGGGAAACCACAGATCTACCTCAGCATTACACAGTGTGATGCACTGAACACAGTTACTTGGGTGTAACAGCTTGGAGAACTTACACTCCCCATCACCCCCACCACTGCCCCCCTGCCCAAGAGAAATAACCCTTCCTTCTCTTCCCTCCCCAGTTCACTGTCATGCTTCCTGAGCGACATCTTGGACCAATACTTTGGTCCTTACTATGGTAACTTAAGCCTTTACACCCTCATAGTCGGTGAGTGAATGCAGAAGTACTCTGTATGCATGTACTTCCTCGTAGCTTATTAATGACAGCATTTTTTCTTCTTAATATTCTGCCCGTGTTCCTGTTCACAGGAAGGCTGAATGATGTAGGCTGTTTCTTGAAATCTTTGCCTTGATGATTTTTGCTTCCTTTATCCATGTCAGCATGAGATACAATCAAGAAATAAAAGCCTATTTTTGAGATATTGATAGGAATAGCAGAGTGCTTCCCTCCTCACCCCTCCTCTCCCTCCCTTTTCTTTTTTGAGCAAATGATAATTTTTATGTCAGGTTTTCTTTGGGAATCAGATTGATTTTTTCTTCCTGTTCAGTGCTCATCTGCAAACCCTACCAAAGGGAACTCTGCATAAAAGCCAGCTTCTTCAGAAAGTTGCTTCCCATTCTGAAAGTTCATTCACAGACTTTGTGCTTTTTCCAGGTATTTCCTCTATAGCTTCATTTCCCTCTATGCCACCTCCCCCTAAATTCTGAACCTTTTTATGTTTCTATAATGTGGAGCTAAAGGAATACTTGATAATAATGCCACATACATTAAACATTCTAGTGACTCACAGTTTTTTTCTTCTTTTTCATTGAAAAGCGAGATAAGCAGAGACTTATTAATTATTTCTCTATTACTATTTTGGGATGAGGTTTATAATTTATTATAAAGCATCTGGTAAGTAATCAAACATTGCTCAAAGACTTTGTCATTCTCTGATACAGCATGTGAGTTTCTTTTTATCCTATGAGCTTTATTAAATTGTATAAATCCTTGAAGAAAGACTAAATAAACCACTAGATTTCTTCAGCAAAAATGAGCTGGTTTATTTGACTTAAGTCTCAGATGAAAACTGAGTAAAGAATGCCATTATTTATTTTCCCTTAATTTTTGCTAGAAACATCGAGATTCTAAAGTCCAGGAACAGCATTCCTATACAAGCTTATTATTAATGCTATATAGTATATTTTTGATCAGCCACACATAAAGAGGATTTGCTCTGAATGAGTGTCTTATGATGTGTCAGCAGCCCTAGATTTAAAGGCTCCCGAAAGGAGAACATGGAGGCAATGCTCCAGCTCTGACTCCAAGCATATCCTGGAGATTTTAATTCTACCCGTCTGACAACATACTTACTATAAAATAGAATATTTTAAATATTTTCTGTTCTTTTCTAAATAGTACACAAGATAGATAAAGCCAATATCAGAGAATATCAAACTGTTAACTGTATCAAAGGTTGAATATGCAGTAAGAACCTTGGTTTCCTTATTCACATGGATACAGGAGAAGCTAGTGGCCTCCACCATATACAAGAGTCCTGGATCAGATTTATGAATAGTCATTCAGGTCAGCCACAGATTGACAAGTTATTCTTTTCAGAGATGCTTGCTAGTGAGGACCCTATTCCACTAGAAACTATATACATAGAGGGGTAAGGAAACCCTTATCATCTTTGTCTAATGCAGATTATACTACGAATATATCTCTTTTGATACTCTAACAGCTTAATGTCACTGTTAGCATGGCAAAGTGGGCAGTAAAAGGCATCAGCTTTCAACTCCCATTATAACTTACCCTTTGTACATGACCGTTCCTTTGTCCATAATGATTAACAGTATTTAGTGTCTAGAAGGATTATTCTAAAAGGGGAAGCTAATAAAGTACCTCATGCAAAAACCATACCCATAAAACCCATTCCCTAGAAACACAATTATCAAAAGCAGACATGTCCATCATTTGTACTTTTGAGTCTATGTCTCCAGTATATTCTGTACCTAAGCAATTCTACTGCCTATCTTCTTCACCCAGTTTACCAAACATCTCCAAACTCATATTTCTTTGCAAAGAGCAGACCTCACAGCCATCACAGTTTCTTTCCTGATCAGGCCTTGCTGGGTAGTACAAAGCTATGGGTGTTAGACACTGCCATTCTTGTTACTGTCTCCAGTGGCTTCAATACATAGAAGAAGCTAAAATTATTCTTTCAATTTAGAAATAAAACAACTCAGTCATTTACAATTGTGTCTGTAGCAAAGATAACTCTGAAAATGCAATATAAATAAAGGTTCTTCATGCCTGCATTCTACAAGAGACTTTTAAAATGTTTGGAGGTGTACTTGAGGTTACTGCAGTTTCTAGAAATCAGTGACTCTTTCAAATAGACGAAAAGGGTAACTTTAGTATGCCTTATACCCTGAATACCTTGTGGAAATTAACTCAAAGTACATACCATCCTTTTTATGCAAATTATTCAAAACAGGCATATTGTTATATTTTTTATCTTACAACATGCAGAGCTTAAACAGTAACTTAAAACATTATGCAAACACAAATTTGATGTCGAGCAACTAGGGAATATTCTCTTTTGGGATGTTAAACCAACAACACAATTAAACCATGGCAGAGAACCAAGATAAGCAATTATAGACAGCAGTGTCCTAAGAGTGAATAACCCTCTTCTTTCTTTTTATACTAATGTGTATATAGCAAAAAAAACAGAGAAGTGTGTATTAGTATATAAATTTTGGTTTATCTTTTTATGCTCATACATATGCATACCAAAATTCCTGTATGATACAGGGTGAGGTAAGCCAACCTATGTTCACCACCTATAGTGACCTTCCTAAGAAATTTGATCTAGAAAATCAAAATGGGAGTGACGCAATAATGGATCACAAGTGAACAGGATTCTGTCCTCATATCAAGCAAAAGCATTCAAAGCCTCTTCCTAGATATTCCTGATAGTTAATCTCATTGAAAACTTGTTCTTAAAAAAACCCAACCAAACAAACAAAAAACCCAACCCAAAACAAACAACAAAACCCCAACACCAAAAAAACCCCCAAAAAACCCCCACTAACCCACAGATTTTTAAGGGTGTGTGAATGGCTTTGGTAGAAGTCATAAAAGCAGTCTAGACTTTTTGACAGAAGAAACACTAGGAATGATAAAGCAGGTTTTAATACTTTTCTTTAGTATATTGGGTAGCACAAGGAGATGGGTTGTATAGGAAAGCAAACAAAAATATTCCTAAGATCTTCTAACTTCCTGAATATGATCCTGTATATAGCATAGGGTTTTACTGTAAATCATAGGTAAATTGAAGGGCTCTTCCCACTCCTCCCCTCCTCATCCTCACATTCCTTCTCTTTTGACGACATGGGGATGATTTAAAGTGAAGACACCAATTTAGTATGATTTCCTCTTTCAAAGTGGGCAGTTACTTACCCTGTGAAAGCAAGAGAAACGGGGCTGTATCTGTTCACCATCAGGCAAATGAACATCAGCTGAAACAACCATTAACATCAGGGAAAACTTAGTGGACAAAAAAGGGGTATACTAACCATGGTGAAGGTTGGGTGGATTTGAGTTATCTACAATGAGAATGCTAGAGGTCAAACAGAAATATAGAAAGGAAACTTCTATGGCAAGAATAATTTCATGTTAAAGTTCTTGCCTCAGACAGATGACAAATTTTCCTTCATGAAAGAAAACAGAATATTGTGATTAACAAGAGCAGTCACTGTAGTGAAAAAGTTTGTTGCATGCTAAACCTGTCTATAATTACTTAGGTGCTACAAAAGAAAAAGCCAAAATCAAAGGGGATAATGGTGAGACTACAATGCAGTTCTTTCTCCAAAGTCTTGATTCCATTATCCACTTTGGTATTCTTTCAGAAACTAACTCCCTGCTGTGAGGGATTTGCAAGAAATCTGCATTAGAGTAATTGTTCACTGTAATTTTCAGCAAAGACTGATCTCACATAAAAATTGCCTTTTTTTTTTTTTTTTTTTTTGCGTCCAGTAGTCATTGTAAGATTAATGTTAACACACAGGACTCTGAATTACCCATATTTAATAAAGAATTACAAAACTCAAACAGTGTAACTCCTTTATCATTTCATCAAATATTCCCTCTAGATAGTTGCCACTGGAAAACAGTCACGGAATACTTCTGCTGTATTTATACACCTTCAGTCTTTGGTTAGTGTTTGGAACATGTCCAGAGTATAGACATTATAAATTACTTGCATTTATAATAATCTAGAACACCTTCTTTATTTTGTTTCCTATTGAAATATCAATATTTCTTCAAAATTATTTGCATTCTTCCAGTTTGATGCTACAAGAAATTTAATCTTGTTCTGTTTTCCCACTGGGCTTCCCCACACTCTTACATTTCATGGTCTGCTAATGTTGAGCGTATAAGAAAACTTACATGCAACTTTTGCATAAAGTTTCTAAATATGACTGTACTTGATTCAGTGAAAAAACTCATTATTTCTAGTGGCAGCAGGATTGCTCTTAGAAGTCAATGTACTTCCAATATTACTTCATTGACCTACCGCCTTTTTATTTAGGAGCCAATATCCAATTTAATGTATAGATATAGCCTCTTCATAGTCTCTCTATGTAGCAGTTATTAGATCAGGTGCAGCACTGTCTGGATGCAGCCATTCTGTTTCCAGACCTAAGCTTAGGGCCAGCTCAGATGTCTGCACCATTTTCTTCGGGCCACGAAGATGATCAGAGGGCTGGAGCACCTCTTCTATGATGAAAGGCTGAGAGCATTGTGCTTGTTCAGTCTGGACAATAGAAGGCTCAAGGGAGATTTTATTGCAGACGTCCAGTACCTGAAGGGGCCCACAAGGAAGCTGGGAGTTCCAGTACCTGAAGGGGCCTAAAAGAAAGATGGGAGAGGACCTTTTACAAAGGCCTGTAGTGACAAGACAAGGGCTAATGAGTTTAAATTGAAAGCAGGGAAGTTTAGATTAGACATCAGGAAGAAATTCTTCACGGAGAGGGTGGTGAGGCAATGGAACAGGTTGCCCAGAGAAGCTGTGGATGTCCCATCCCTGGAAGTGTTCTAGGCCAGGCTGGATGAGGCTTTGAGCAACCTGGTCTGGTGGAAGGTGTCCCTGCCCATGGCAGGGGGGTTGGAACTAGATGGTCTTTAAGGTCCCTTCCAACCCAAATCATTCTATGATTCCCATCTTGCAGTTCTAGAAGGAACATGAGATTCTGACACCTTTGCATCAACAGGCTAGGCAGGCTAGAAGGTTTGGTAAGCTTCCATGTAAGTAACAGAGTAAAATCTTGTATATTCATTAGTATCAGAAGAATTATAGTATTAATTTAGGAAATTCAACTTTAGATTTAATCTTTTGACACATATTTTCATGTCATCTTCTTTGGTTAAAAACATAATATGAAAAAAATTCTATATATATACAGTATCTATACACATTTTTTAATAAAATATAAATATAAATTAGAGTATGTCAGAATTAAAATAAATTAACCATTTTATTTTTTTTTTCACAGTGAAGACAACATATTATAGCTTTACATTACTGCAACAGCTTCTTTTTTTAACTTCAGATGTTGATAGAAAGATAATGAACCAAAGATTTCCTCTCTGGGACCAGAAGCTGCATCAGCAAGAGGGAAGAAGGAAGTTCTGCCAAGAAATTCAGCTTTTTATGAATAAGAAAAGGGGTCAAAAAAGGATGGGTGGGAATATCCTCAATTCTTGCACTAGAGATGGCTCTGCTAGAGATCATGCTCTGCTCCAGGATTTCTGTATGCTTCATGGACAACTTATCTGACAATGATAAACACTATCTTGTACTCTGCACTCTACACACGGTGCTAACAGCTGGAAAAAATAACTGCTATCCAATTGTGCTCTAACTTACATTAGCAAAACTCTGCTGAGTCCTCACAGATGCTTCTAACTAGTGCTGGAAGTAAATTAAATGGAATGCAGATTTATTCACCACAAGAATAATTTCCAGTTATAGTGGGCATTGTTATCGCCTGCTTGCTTTGGTTATTTTTCTTACTGTGAAGAGTATTGCAAGATCCCAGAAAAAATCTTAGGATACTGGTTAGAAACTCAGATAATTCATGTAAATAAATGAATTAAATGAACTTAACCATAAGATTTAGATATTTCATTCTACAGCATTCCAGGGTTTTTCCTAATACTATACTCACAGGCTATATTCATGCAAAGACATAATCATATGCTTTAAAATAAATACATGCACAGAAAACATTGGAAAGCTGATAGAGCAGACTTCTTTAATCTGCTCATAGGACATAATAATGAATATACTAAATAAATAATTATAAGGCTGTGGATTATTATTTTATTAGAGAGACAAATGATTACTCAAGCAAGAAGCTCAAAATAGATGCTAGAGAAGATGTTTTCCCTCTGGAAAGTTTTCTAGGAAGATGTGCTGGTTTTAGTTGAGAAATTCTCATGCAACTGAAGTAAAGCTAGATCAGTGATGATGTACTTTTTAACTTGTGGTCTGTATTTGCATTTATTTTTACTGAAAATGAAAGCTGTAGAAAGAAAAATACTGAGTTATTTTGAAACTGAAAATGCGATGTAAAACTGGGACAAAAGTATTTTTTTGGAAGCTGGTAACAGCAGTATGCAGTAGGCAGTATTACAAATAACAGGGACAGATCACAAGCTCAAACTAGAGATATCCTCTGACATGCACCAGAAGGTGCAAGCATTCTTAATTATTGGTGAACAAACATTAATGAAGTAACATGTGACTTCTGTAATTTAATAATATATGCTGGTCCATAAATGGCACATAATTGGAGACTACAGAGACCTGTATTCTTGAGAGTGTCAGGAGGCGAGATAGAGGGGCACATGAGGTGTTTTAATGAGGTGCATCTAGCCATGAGATGTGGTGTGAATGTTACCCTTGCTTTCAGAGCAGCCACCATCGATATGTTATTTTGTGCAGCTTTACTTAATGATACTACCTTTATCAGTTATTTGGTTAAGGGGATTGACTGTACCCACAGTAAGTTTGCAGACAACACCCAATTGAGTGGGAGTGTTGATCTGCTTGAGGGTAGGAAGGCTCTTCAGAGGGATCTGGACAGGCTGGATCCATGGGCCAAGGCCAGTTGTGTGAGTTTCAACAAGGCCAAATGTCAGGGCCTGCACTTGGGTCGGGGCAATCCCAAGCACAAGTACAGGCCGGGCAGAGGATGGATTGAGAGCAACCCTGAGGAAAAGGGCTTGGGGGGAATGGTGGATGAAAAGATGGATCTATGGTGGATGAAAAGCTGGATATGAGTCAGCAGTGTGCGCTGGCAGCCCAGAAAGTCAACCGTATCCTGGGCTGTATCCAGAGAAGTGTGAGCAGCAGGTCAAGGGAGGTGATTGTCCCTCTCTACTCTGTTCTCCTGAGACCCCACCTGCAGTATGTCATCCAGCTCTGGTAACCGCAGCACAAGAAAGACATAGATCTGTCAGAGCAGGTCCAGAGGAGGGACAAAGATGATCAGAAGCTGGAGCACCTCTGCTGTGATGAAAGGCTGAGAGAGTTGGGCTTGTTCAGTCTGGAGAAGAGAAGGCTCCAGGGAGACCTTATTACAGACTTCCAGTACCTGAAGGGGCCTACAAGGAAGCTGGGAGAGGACCTTTTACAAGGGCCTGCAGTGACAGGACAAGAGGTAATGAGTTTAAATTGAAAGTAGGGAGGTTTAGATTAGATATCAGGAAGAAATTCTTCATGGAGAGGGTGGTGAGGCACGGGAACAGGTTGCCCAGAGAAGATGTGGATGTCCCATCCCTGGAAGTGTTCAAGGCCAGGCTGGATGAGGCTTTGAGCAACCTTATTACTTGCGCTTATTACTATTTATTTCTATTAATTTCAAAATTTATAAGACTTTCAACCTTTTTTCTGTCTCCTCTCTGCATTGCAATCTTATGCAGTAAATGAACAGTATCTGTACAACAATAACTTTATTAAACATGCAGTGGGAAAACCAAAGCACCTGAGGAAACAAATACATATTTTGGCATCTTACCATTACAAAATCAATATTGTCTACATACTGTAGAAGATTGACTGAACTATTATTTTCTACCTGACCCTGACTGATGCAGTCAGTAGTTCTTAAAAGTATTTGGTTTATGTCAAGAGCACCTAGTCCCACCCAAAATCATCTGTTGCATGCATGAGCACCTTGTCCCTGAGAAAACATGAACTAGTCTTTGCAGAAAAGAGCATGTAACTTTATCTTCTTTCAGAAGCCATCATACTTAAAGTCTGGATTTGGTTTAGGGTTTGTTTGCTGATCTTTTTTTTTTTTTTATCAAATACAGTTTTTTAATCTCTTAGTTCTCTTGCTGGTAAAAATGGATGAATGATACTTGCCTATTTTCCCTAAGAATTCTTCTCTCAGTGATGGCTGAAGACAATCAAAGAAACATGAAATGATGGAGAAACTCTACACCAAAATTCAAGGGCAATTTAGAGAAAACAGTTAACACCAGCAACAGGTCCACAAACTAATTATTTTTAGAAGAAATTAAAAAAAAAAAAAGTTTCAGTCTGAGGCAGAGGTTTGACATGGAAAATATTCATGAAAATGGTTAAAATTCAGGATTTCAAATAGTGTTGTGGAACATTATTTCATCATCTGACATTTTCTAACACAAATCAAAAATTCAGTGGATCTTCTAATAGACTAATAACTAAAAATATTTGATGCAATAGTATTCTGACTTTTAAGATTTGTGTCAAGTAAGTGAATCACCACAGCTGCTGGGCATTCACTGCCCACAGTAACCGTGTGAAAGTTGAGAAAAGCTAATTCTCGGAACCCACAAAAAGGTCATCCTTGCAAAGAGATTTTTCAAAAGAGTAGCCAATAACAGCTGTAACATATACCTATCTTTGTCAAAAATATGCACCCACCAAATCTCTGACTTACAGGTTCATTACATGACCTCATTATTATCTCAATATTTTCCCAAAAATCTAAAAGAAATACATATACCAAATTACCCTGAACAAAATAATCCTGGCTGGCTTTCTTTTCTTGTAAAAGACTGCTATAATCACTGAATCAAACCAAGTAGTATAAACAGATGATTACGTTAATTTAAAATGTCCTGATTGCTGTTTATGCAGCATTTATGCCTGTACTTATTTTATTATGAATGGTTTGTTAAACAGCTATAACTGGTCAACCACCACCAAAAGTAAATCCGTTTTAAGGATTATTGCCCAATAAATAATTTGCTGAGGTTTATCTAAGCCATATTTAATAAAATTTGTAACCCTTAAAATAAAGCAAATTTATTTGCAACAATTACTGAGGTTTTATAACTGTCATGTTCTCTGTGTGGTTTACCATATACTTTACAGAGAGTAATCAGATACCTACATATAGGTAATCATTAAAATAAAGCATTTTTATTCTGCTGTTATTTTCAAAATGATGCATTTACTATCTGTAGAAAATTCAAGCTGTGAAAAATGTGTTCATACTATTTCAAGGATGCCTTGGTAAGAATATGCTACTTTTCTTCTGGAACAGAAGAAACAGAAAATCCAGCAAGAGCTTAAATTCTCACCAGACAGAGACAGTTGCACCTGTGACTTCTAAAGACAAAATGGCCCTTAGGGTCACAGCAGCAGTATTTTCTTCTAGATGTAAATGAATAGGTTATTAAAATATAGATTAAAAAAAAAAAATCCTCTATGGAAAAGTTGACAAGGCATTCATATAAGATAACAGTAACATAAGGGAGAAATATCTTTGCTTCCTAATTACAAAAAATAGAAGGCTAGATTAGCAGTTATAGAAGTAAACTTTGATACCAAATTACTATTTAATTCCTGGATATAACGGAGAACCCTGATGTAATTTGGGACAAGCCCTTTGAACTTTCTGTGCCTCTCTTTTTTAAAATTCAAAATAGGGTTACTAGTAGAGAGACTTCTGTCTATGTCAGAGGGATGGATAAGAGAGAGAACTTTGTGAAAATCTTGTCCACATGTGTTTTGGCTAACAGTACACTTACAGTCAATGGGTATTTTGAGATGTGTCTTTATTGTGTTAGTTTCTGAACGCGCTGTGTTGTCTTTGTTTGGTTTGTTGGGTTTGGGGTGTGGGGAGTGTTTGGTAGTGGGGGAGAAGCTACAGGGATGGGTCCTATAATGTTCAAAATTCAGTTTGTATGGACAGTATAAAACATTTTTACATTACAAGCTGAACACTAACAAGTGTTACCTGTTTTAGGGGTAAAATCATAACACCTGTTAAGAAATTATGATGAATGGTAGATATATTTGCTTTTTTTGAAAGAAAAGTACAACTGAATTACAACTACAGTTGAAAAAAAGGATACTAAATTGGTTCTATATATGTTTTTAGACTTCCCTGAATATTTTGTGATTGATGCCTTAACCTGGATTTCCTAAAATCATATATAATCTTCAGTATAATGAGATGTAAATGCAATACCAGTTTGTGAACAGCCCTACTTTGTTAAGTGAAGTGATAAATTAATTTACATACTCAATTATTATAATTTTAAATATAAATTAATTGCCATTTTTCTATCTGGAGGTTGGTATTTATTAGGAAGATTTTTAATAATTAACAAAATACTAATTTATTTATTTTCCCTCAAGAGGAGCTCTATCACTTAAAATCTAAAAACTCTTGAAGTCTTAACATCTTCTCCTTTCAAGAAAGTCCTATTAATGGCTAAACTTATTTTCTACATGGAAAATGAAAGTTATACTACTTCTTCTCTGAAAGGTTAATAATATGTTTTGCCTTAAAATGAAGTTAGAAATCTTTTCTTAGGTCATTGCTGAGAAGTTATATGTTTGGAGGCAACTTAAAATTTTATAAGCCCTTATGGTTCTACAGTTCATAATTCCAATATCCAAGAACTAAGTGGGTAGGTGTAAGCTGTGGTTTTTTTTTTTTTCTCATAATAGTGCAACTTAACTAGAAGTATTTGGTTTGCAGATTGATAGAAGAAAACTGTATTTTCTTATCACCTTCTGGGTAGATAATACATTGCAAAGTGAAAATTTAAAAATATACTGAAAATATCTGCAGGGAAAACTAGTGACCCTCCTTTGGTAATGGTATAAAAGGTGTGAAAGGATCAGAGCAGACCAAGTAAGTGGTTTTCAAAGTAAAATGATATTGCAGCTATCATGTGGTTTACACTGTTTTCGTAAGTACAAATTCTGACATTTGCCTATAAAATTATCACAAGTGTTGCTACAAAACACTGTTAATTTTATGTTTGTTTTCACAAATTAGAAATAATTTTTGCTATTTACCAAACAGATTGGAAAACAGATTTTTAAAACTTAAAGAACTTGAAGCTTCTCTTTTTAACTAATAAATATTACAGCTGTAACAAGGAGTATCTTTACAGCTAATTCAGGGCCAAAATCTGACACATTGCATTTCATCGCAGAAACATTTTACCCCATGCAGAGTATATGATTATATTATTCTGTTGACCATTTTTAAGAGGGAATACTTACTCTTTTAACCTGTGCAGTGTCATAACCATACTGAGATTTGCAGAGTTGTCACTCCATCTTTTAAATTATGTGGTATGTTTTATAGGAGGAAAAAAGAATAATAAAAAATTAGTGTGTGATACCTGTCTGTAGTCCACAAGTGGAGTCTACATTTTGTTCTCCAAACAGACTTAAAGAAAATGATGGAAAAGCAGTGGTAAGAAATTCAAGCTCTCCACTGAAATTACAGTGTTGTGTAAGTAAGGAATCTTAAGCAAATTTCAGTGGTTTAGCTCTAGAGATAAAACCATCCATGTAAATCTCAGTTCCATAAATCTTTACACAGCTTTAGCATTACACGCATTAGCATGTATGGTTTGCCTCATTATACACAAGTAGTACAAGGCTTAGGAAATACATTAATAATTTCCAGACTAGAGACACATTTTTTAAATAATCCAGAGATCTTTAAAGATGGAAAATATTTTACAGACATTTCTTATAGATAGGGTATTTTTCTTTCCTCTTCTGCATATTTTTTCCTTCAGAAAAGTGCACAACAAAAATGTTCCTATAAAAATCAAACAGCAGAAGCTGATTACATTAACCTGTAGACAGAAATGTTTAGGAACTTTCCAACAGAAGATTTTTAAAAAGAAAGTATGGATCAATATAAATCAAAACTTCTCGTATAGAAATTTAACCAGGAGAGTTTTCTTCCATTGAAGGTTTAATAGATAGTCAAGATAAAAAAAGCTGTGTGGGAGAGAAAAATGCAGACAACAGTTTTCTAAACCAGATTGCTGTGGGATATAGGAGATTCTGTTCAGTTTGGCTCAGATATACCTAAGCATCCCAGGTTGCAAAACTTCAAGTAAATAACTTACTGTCTTGCTACTGGAAGCATTCTATACATGTATGTCCCTAATTCAATATGCATTGGAATATACAGATACACTTTGGACTTCTACTTCCGGACATGGCTTACATATCTACATGATACATGACAAAAGTTTATGCAGCCTCTTCGCAAATGATAAGAACCTTTCCACAACCTCTTGAGACAATCCACGGTAATAATTCACTGTTCTGCCTACTAGAAGGATTTTCTCAAATTAAATTGATCTCCCTGACTGTGAATTAAACCTCCTGGTCTTTGTTTTTGTTACCTTTGATTATTCCCTTCCTTATAATAGTAGTCTTTTACATGTTTGCAGAGACATCTCATATTTTCCTTCCTTCTGTGTCCATCTGTAAACTGAAGAGACATTAAGTCCTTTGTTTCCTTTACATAGGCAATAATTTATAAACCTATGACCATTCTCCCTGCTGTGCTGTGGATCACAAATCAGCACCATCTTTATCTTTTGTGAAGTTTGATGCCCAGAACTCAACACTTAGGATGTTTTAAACATTGTCTCCCTGATTCCTAGTTCTCTGTATTGACAGAAGGTTCAACCTGAACATGAGGACATACTTCTTCACTGTGAGGGTGACAGAGCACTGGAACAGGCTGCCCAGAGAGGTGGTGGAGTCTCCTTCCCTGGAGACTTTCAAAAGCCACCTGGACTTGTTCTTGTGTGATCTACTCTAGGTGATCCTACTCTGGCAGGGGGGCTGGACTAGATCTCTAGAGGTCCCTCCCAACCCCTTCCACTCTGTGACTCTCTTAACTGGGTAAGGATGCTGCCGTCAGTTGTGCTTTGTTAGATGAACACTAGATTTAATGTTTCTCCTTTAATCAGAGGATCTGTTGGATGTCCTAATAAATCCATGTTGCCTTTCATTGGATGTATTGCAATGTTTATGGATAAATTGGTTATGATCCCAGTATTCCTGTTGGAACCAAAGGAAAGGTAAATAAATGTTCTTGGCTTGATTTTATACTTATTATTTCTGCTGTGATGTCAGCCTGGCCACATATTGTCTACTCTCAATATCTGTGGATACTATACATGGATATTGAAATGAAATTATGTCTTTAATTGCCTCTCTGGCTATTATTACATGAGTAAATTAAATTCAATATTCTTTGCTAGTTAAATGACCAGAGCTGTCCATATTCACAGTATAGCTTAAGAAAAAACTATCATTACTTTATTTATCTCCTTCCCTACCAAGACTTTTTTAACTTTAGAACCCCACAAAAAAATCCTCATATCACATGCTTTTTTGATCTTTTATTTAAAAGGATCAAAAAGGTATTCCCGTCAGTGAGAGCACTTTAAAATAGTTTTATAAAATTGCCCTTAACTACCCTGATCCAGAGAGCTATAACTTCGTTAGTTTTTGCAGTGCTAATTAGTTCTCATGTAAATTATTTTAAAAGATATGAAAAAATATTCCCAGGAACTGGCAAGATAAACGGAAAATGGACATCATAGGCTTTTGCATATTTTTCCCTTTGATTTTTTGTTTTCATACCCAAAATGAACACTTTAAAAATTTGAATAATACATCCTCCCTAGGTTTTATAAAAACATTATACTAAAACCCACAGATTAATTTGATTTAGAAATATTTTTTTTTAAAAAATCTCTAGTTAAAAACTAGCTCCATAAGTCAGTAAAATGCATTTTGACTACACATTTTAAATCCTAATAAAGCCTAAATGCAAAGTTTTGATTTACAAATCTTCCTTGCACTTGGGATACAAACAACAAATTTACAAATCAGGACTTGAAAGCTGTTCAGTTCATTATTATAAACTCTTATGTAACTTGAGGCTGCCATTCAAAAAAAAAAAAGTGGTTTTCAAAATACTATCTGTCAGGATTCACATGGGAAGGCAATTTAAAACAGACACTTGTATTTCAGTTAAGCACTCTAGCAACACTCCATATACATAAAATGAGGCATAAACCCACCAACATTTCTTTTCAACCCTGCAGTGTTTTCGAAAACTGAGAGCATGGAAAACTTTATATACAGTGAATTTAAAAAAAACACTCTTCTAACCCTCAGTGGATATTGAAGCTAGAAAAGAAACAGGTTTCACAGAGTAGAGGGCACAATGGAGAAGCTGTGATTCTAGCTGTTGCACCGGTACAGGTATCGTCTGTTGAACAATCCAAATGTTTCAACCACCATGTACCTGCTTTGAATTACATGATATGGCGCTGCACTTCACTCTAAATCTGAGTTAATATATTGAGGATGACAAAACTGTATCACTTCAGGATCATTCACAAGGCTGTGTCAGGAGCTATGCCTGTCATGTAATAAACAGTGAAGGGATTATAACCCAAAACTTCCCTAAATTAGCCACCCAATTTCCTTTTCATTATCCTTTCTGGGTCACTGAGAGTAGCTGCACACCTTTCATCTAAGGTACTAGCACAATACAGGGACTACAGCAGTGCAGGAAAATACAAAGGTAAAACCTGTGTCCTTTTCACACAAGTGTTCATGAAAACATTGATTTTTGTTGATCAACTATACCTATGTCTGTGGACCTTGCAGAATCTTTCCTGCCACTGGGGTGTTTTATGTATTATGAAATACAATGAAATGCTATCATCAGAGGCAGCATTCTGTTATCACTTTAACATGAAAGTCCTAGTGGCACCGCAAGTGATATTTTCAGAATAAGATGAATGTTCCTGCCTTATTAAATTCAATCCATTAGGTGAATTTTCTGTCAGAAGAAGTGTTAGAATGGACTGCTGAAGACTGTGGTTATAGTCAGAAAAGTGACCGTGAATGTGGAGCTTATTATTTAACGTATTTGTTATTCTTTGTGTAAATTTGGACTCCTTTCCTAAATAGGCTTTTACAATAGCTAACTCTAAAGTACTAATTCAGCTATAGAAGTTGGATTTTATTCCATTTTATCTAGATGCTGGTTTTGTTGATATTATACTCAATTGTAATTCAAGAATTCTTCTTACAGATGATGAGAGCCCATGAAAATAAAGACAGAATTGACCAGTTTTCTAATCTCAGATTGAATTAATAGGTCTGACAAGAAGGAAAGCAAACAAACCAACAAACAAAAAACCCTAAGACCTGATCAATTTGATACTGAGAAGACTTTAATAGAAAGGCTGGCTGAGAGTCAGGGAAGAACCCTGCATCCTCACACAATGTAAAAACAGTCATTGTCTAGAACACAGTCTTATATCAAGGTCCAAATAATGTAAAGAATGTTTTATCTAAATTCCCTAAAGTTAAATCCCTAGTTTTTCCTGCAGCTTGCATCTATAGGAGGAGGTTCATAAAATGCATTATGTTCTCCCTTTCACCACGCTTCCTAAACAGGAAAAATCCCCCAACCCTCATAGTGTTATCTGTACTACCTAGTAAGAATAGCATTTAGCCCATAATAACCTCCTAACTATGCTCAGGTAGTGTTTGGGAGAGAGCTCATAGGCATGAGCCAAAACTGTGCCAGAGATTACATAGGGAAAAGGGAGGCAGCAGCCTGTGTATCTACAGCTTAAGTGTCAAATTAAACTAAACTGAAGCATTTTAATTTGCAGATAAAACCTTAATGACATAAAAATTCCAAACATTTGGAAAACTTTATTTAAAATTGAAGCAAAATCTCTTATATGACAAAAATCTCTGCCAGATATCTTAAATAATTTGGAATCAATGTTCATCAGAGAAATTAATTAGGAAGCAAGGAAAAAGAAAGACTTTCTGGCAAAATACTAAGCATTTTTTCGTCAAAATTAACTCTGACTCATAAAGTAAAAATCCTAACCAATAACATTAAAAAATTTAAAATAACTAACTGAAACAAGTTTTCCTTCTGTCGATGCACTTTTAGGTGCAATGACTATGTTAGGAATAGCACTTTCCTAGTTCAGAAATGCAAGATAATATGTTTATGATAGGGGGCAAGAAGCGACATCACATGTCCAATGTTTGTACATACAGTTAAGAGTGTAGCTGGTGAGTGAAGATGATTTTGCTCAAGAGCATTGAGAATGTTACCTCCTCTACTAACTATCTGCTCCATCCTTTTGTTCATGGACAGCTGACTTGGTCATAGATAGTCTTCTGACAAGAGTCACTGCATGGACTTAAGAAAAAAAAAAAAGACAAATCAAAATCAAACAGACCTTTGAAAGGTTATAAGAGAAATTAAAACAACTTAACATTTGATTCAAATGAAGCTTACCTTATGTGGAGGACATAAACTTAGGGCATGACTTTGTCACAAAATCCAGGATATGATACTTAATTTTGTACAGCTTAGACCTTTCTTACCTAAAAAGGGCTCCTGTAATTTTCAAGTAATTTTTTTCAGTCATGACTAATAGCTGAAATAGTACTGCAAAAGCCAGCATGGCCACCTTAATAAAACAACTGTCTTCTTTTTGATCACAGTAACATTTTACCACTGGTGAGGTAATATCCTCATCTAAGAAGAACTTAAAGAAATTTTCACTTTAATCCATTTTTTATATTGTCAGAATTGTATCAAAGGGCTTTTGTGTAAAAAGCAATTGAGTCCTGGTAGTGGTCATTGCTACATCAAAAGTTCAGTTTCTGAAGTACGTATTAAAATAATAATATATGGTATTTGTTCTCAAAAGACATTAGTTTTCTAAGCAATAAACATGAATAGTTAATCAATGCTTAATTATTTTTATCTGCATTTGAATACAAGAAATAAATAATAGTAAAGTAGTATCTGAAATTCATGTGGTAAAACATTGTTACAAATAATTTATGAAGTGCCTTGAAAGCTTCTTGTGTGATGAAGTGACATTATATATCCATTGTTTTTCCTCTGAGATCAGTCAAGGTTCAAGTACTGTCAATAAAACAGCATTCACAGCCATTTACCCATCCTTCATGTAATAGCAGACATCATCAATCATTTCCACTTCAAGAAAAGTTCAGATGTCTACGTGAGTTCTATTCAAGTGAACATCATTATTGTATTTGAGTGCCTTATAAAAGGAACTTTAATATGGCTAAACAAGTGAAGTATTTACCCCTATCCTCCAAAATGTTATTGAGATGCGCTTTTTTTTTTTCCCCATTTAGTGTGTATTTCTGTTTTTAGCTTCTCCTTTTGCTGCTGTTGCTATATTCTGGGAAGAATAAAGAAGTGTATTTTAGATTTTGCTCCAACGATCATGACATCTGGAGTTGTCCTGTTTTCATGAAAATGTTACAGTTAACTTTTTCATTTTATAAAATGCAACTCTTGAAGGAAACCAGGGCCATTAATCAATAGAGAATTTTAAGTAACTTTGTACTCATACATAAAGCACAAAGACTTGTAATAGCTCAGCAAGGAAATCATTAAGAAGCAGACTCCCAGTCATTAGCTTTTTCAGAAAACACTAGTGAAAGAGAGCAATTTTGATGTCTGTGACTGTCCAAAAGCAGAGAACTTCAGAAGCTGTCTTTGATTACCAGTATTCCTCAAAAAGTACTGCAGATTAGTCATTAACAACAGATTTTATGGTTTGTTGTACCCCTAGAATCAATAATTTCTGTCCCTCCTTTGGATTAAAACTTTCTCATTACTTGTCTTCCTTTTGTTGATTTCAGCCTCCGGTGAAGAGTAGTAGCTGATAGTGCTACCCTGGTTACAGAACAACCTAGTGCCAGTTTCCTGCTTGTGAAGAGAGTACATTATACTGAAGACTCTTCACTATATGGAGAATACAGTACATTGGAGGGGAAGCAACTCATCTCTACTGTCATTGCAAAAAAAAGAGGCAATCAGATGAGATATTCATTCAGCACATAAATTAAACAGCAGCCCTTACCACTTCTAGGAAGTAATTTGTTCATTACGCTGACTACTGTTGACTATTTCAGAAATACTAATGTTTTCTTCTTGGTCATTGAAACAAGATCATTACCCAATGCTACCAATATTTTTTAATTTATGTGACGTAAACATAAGCTTCCATAGGAATTGTATAGTACAAGGGAAGGAAGAAAAACAGATATCTTAACAACTACTTTCTATTATTTCATTTCTTGAAAAAAAGGTTGGATATCCCCTTGTTTTAGATGCTCTAGACATTTTCTTAAATGATTTTCAAAGCACTGTAATTTACTACGTGCTATTCTAAAAAATGCCTTTACAGTGTCTGTTGAAAAAAGTCAGATATGTCACAGATTTCTTCTACTAGCCATAAAGAACATGTTTCTGAATAACACATAGTTTATTTTGCTCTTGTGACTTTAATGGCCTTTTGTTTTTGAAAACTTCAAATTTATTCCTCACAGAATGATATTTGGTTACTGTGTCCCAAAAAGATTAACTCAGACTTGTACAATTTTCTCCAAGAAGCAAGATGATAGTTTTTAACAATCTGAGGTACTGGTTTTAGATCAATGCACAAGTGTTTGGAGTTGATATGGTTTACCTACATTGATAGCACACTTCAATTCCAGATCAGAGTTATACTAGTCATAGTTCAATAACTATATTATTTGAGGATAATGCGCTGAACCAGGCTTAGTTTTGGACCAGGCTGAGATGAAATTCTGTCCAGCTGTGTCTGATTTGGTCTTTAATTTCTCTTATCACCTCAGATTTACTTGTTTTCCCCTTGACTTGCTATAAGCTATCAAAGACTCCTAGCAGTTTAGGAGTCTAAGGACAGTCACGATTTGTACAGGTAAAACTGTACAATACCATACCATGCTACACTCCACTCCTCTGTGCTATGTATTTATTTGATATGATTTATACGGCCAACTCTCTTACCTATGCAAGTTTATAGGATTTGGGGTACTTTTCTAGTAACAAGAAATGTCTGTAAGAAGTCTGTTAAAAATGTCTCCTTACTGCCCATCTACTGTTGCCCCCTGAGACAAAGAAGATGAAGATTCTGGTCACACTCAGGTAGAGGTGATTCCTTTATTTTGTATTCTAACTAGTACTGTATATATTGTACACAGGGGGACCAACCTTCCGTGTAAGGTAAGAAAATAGAAATACATGAAATACAATGCAATTCTTAGATAACAATGCTGATATTTATCAGATGAAAGATAAGGAGGTAGAAACCTTCTCAGACAACAGAAAAGGATTAATATGTGATTAGTCTGTGAGAGCAGATCTTGGACCATGCATCCAAAAAAGTACATTAGTTTAGAAGAGTTTTTGAAGCTTCTGAGTTCCATTGCTTTCTTTAGCAGAACTACCAGTACAGAAGAAGGCCTCATGAAAGGTTGACAGTAATACACTAAAAATCTTCCACTGACTACAGCAGCAAGCTTTGGAACAAATCCAGGGTTTATGATATATGTTCATAATGTGCAGAGTCAAATTTCCCTTTCAATGATAACATCTCATAAGCCAGATCTTTTAGATAATTATACAGGCCCAAAACTCATAAGCAATACTCATACAATGTTTGAGCCCAACATGTAAAAAGAAAGAAAAAAGAAAAAAAAAAAGAGAGAGAAAAACAGCTGTTCTGTGACTTTTTTGAGCTGCAGCCGGAACTGAATCCTCCCCCTATTTCTGAATCAGACACAACTACAATGGGATGGGTCCTTACATCAGTGACTGATGAGAGGCTGTGTGATTAGGGCCATTAGGGCACACATCTGTCTCACATGAAATTTTATCCTTAGTTTCAGAAATAGTAAAAATATAGATGCATCAATGACTTAAGTGGAAAATGGATTGAAAGAAATTTTTCAAATGCACAAGTGAGAGCTAGCTACTACCACTGGTGTCTTATAAAAACCTTCCCTATGATTTCTTTTTGTACTCTTAAATTATAGTTTGGTAGCAGAATATCTGCCAGTGAACTGTGACAAGTAATAGGTTTTTACATTATCTTCTTTGTCAGAGGTCATTTATAAAATTAATTCTATAAGGGGTTCTGCAAAAGGCCAAATCCCATTGATTGCTTGCATTTAAAACAGGAAAACAGGCAACTGAATAAAACAGCTCTTCCTGATGCAGAATTATTTCTTTTCTAGTTCAAACAATACACCATTTTGCTGTACTGATAATTTCTTACAAGAATAATTAGTAGTCATACATTTTGTTATATAAATTACGATTATATTATTAAAATCACAACATGCGGCTTAGGATGTTCTTGCAATATAATTTATGCAGATTTTGTTAAATACTCAGAATAATATCTTTCTAAAGATATGGAATAGTCAATTACACCATAATTTCTAATTACTTTGGGGAACTCTCAATACTCTATGACTAAAATCATAATGATATGTTGCTGTAGTCATTATGTGAAGATTTGCACTTTGATATGGGTGCAATGACCCCATTTTTTATCACTGCTTTTCTTTTATTAATGCCACCTTCCACTAGATATAACACACAGATGATTTTATAAAAGATTGGAGTTAGGGAATTTATTTTTATCGAAGAATAAGTTTTGGGTTTTTTCGATTTTTATTCACATATCTTTTGACTCACCTAAATCACTGTGATAATTACAACCAAACCCTCTTCAAAAAAAAGAAAAAAAAAGTATCTATTTATATATCTTGGAACAAGACTTTCATTGGCTCTAACAATGGAATATGTACTTTAAACTGAGATAGAACTGGATGCATTTTCTTGTCTATTGATATGTAACCTACCTGTAATCATCTGATCTACATAACAGAGGCAAAAAGTCTTCCCTGAATTAAATCTGCCTTCTGTAAGAATATGTCAGAAAAATGTTTATTCACAATAATAAATTTACCAGACAGAGGATGCACCACGAAATCTGATAGTGCAACACTGGCAATGTGTACTTGACATGGTTAATAGCGTCATTTTTTTAAATCTTCACTGTTTTTCAGGACTGAATCTGTCCTGTTTCAAAATTATCAAGGAAGAGCAACATATTGATCTTCAAAAAATAGCTCTGCTGGGATACAATTGTTGAAGGTTGTATTTCAATTGATTTCTTCTTATATATATATTATAGAAAAAACACAGAATTTGCTTCTAGGAGTCAATAAAAAAGCTGATGACATTGTACAATAGAGGTGCAGGAAAAAAAAATAGCATTCTAATAGCTTTAGATATCCTTACACTGTATGAAGAGTCAGATATCAGCAACATTTCTCAACCTCATTTTTTGGGGGCTGGAGGTTTGTTTTATGGTTTTGTTTGTTTGTTTGTTTGGTTTGGTTTTGGGGTTTTGTTTTTTTCCTACTCTTTCTTGCATAGAATATTTAGGCTTTGTCACACAAGGCAGTTGCACACAAATGTTATTTCCTGAAAGTAAGCAGACAAATGATCTTTCAGTATAGAGTCCCTCACCTGTAGCACCTTAGACACCTTAACCAATATGTAATGCCAGGAAGCTGCAGTTTATTAGCTTTTGGAAAGTGAAATTTACTGGATTTAGGGAAACCTATGTGCAAACTCTTAGACCATTTCAGTTAAGCGCAGCATGAATTCTTAAGCATGGGGCTCAGTGTTTTACTAAACAAGAGTGTTTCCAAAATTCAAGTCCTTTCCAGAAAGTGATTTCCCAGGATGAGACCAGCGTAGATCACCCAGCTTCAGAGCAGCTCACCCAAGGTGATCTGGTAGCTGGAAGAGTGAAAAATACATTCATAGTATTTGCAAACCATTATCTCCCAAAGTTTTATTTGTTTGGTTTTAGATTTTAGATAAACTCATGTTATAAAAACATACAGTAGACAAAAAAATTTGTTTCAGAAAACAATAACATAATTAATTTCTACTAGAAGGATTTTCTTTTTTCCCCAATTATTATTTTTTGATATGGGTAGCCATTTTCTCCAGACCATCAAACTGGAGTGATGGTGAGCTATAATACAAACAGCACATTGTAGGTTTAAAACCAGTTGTAAGTTCATTAATAATCCTTGCAGATCCATGGTATTGTTGACCTTAATAGAGGCATAAACGTTAGTCTGTTTCCTGCAGGTATGCTGGTAGGCAGTCATGTCATCTCTTTTTTCAAGAAAAATAATGCAGGTTTAATTCTGGGGGGGGAAAAAAAAACAACCAAACAAACAAACAAAACCAACAAAAAAAACCCCAAACAACCCCCTCCCCAAAATCCCCGAAGAAAAACAAGCAAACACCCCCCAAAAAACCCCAAAAGACAACCAAAAAACTTACCTTTTACACTGTGTATTTGTAGAGAAACAGCTGTGTAGATCATTCTCCAGACAACCCAGCACTTTACTATAGAGACATCACTTCCTAAATGAACAAAAGCAAAAGATAGGTAGGAGGAGATAGGCGAGAGCAGAGGTTCCCCTGCAGCCCGTGGTGAGAGGGCAGGCTGTGCCCTGCAGCCATGGAGGATCATGGAAGAGCAGAGAACCGCATGCAGCCTGGGGAAGAACCCACGCTGGAGCAGGCAGCTACGCCTGAAGAGCTTGTGACTCCATGGGAAACCCGTGTTGGAGCAGGCTACTCCTGAAGGACTGCACCCCACGGAAGAGACCCATACCAGAACAGTTCATGAAGAAAACCTGCACCCCATGGGAAGGGCTCATGTTTCTGAGTTTCTCGGAGGACTGGCTCTGGTGGGAGGGACCCCACGCTAGAGCAGGGGAAGAGTGTGAGGACTCTTACCCCTGAGGAGGAAGGAGCAGCAGAGGCAACTGTGATGGGCTGATTGAGAAACCCCCATCCCCCACACCCCTGTGTTACTGGGGAGGGAGGACATAGCCCAGGAAAAAAGGAGGGGTGGGGGAGAACGGTTATTTTTTAAGACCTGTTTTGTTTTGTCTCTCATCGTCTTACTCTGATTTTGATTGGTAACAGATTAGATTGATTTTTCAAGGATTGATATCCTTGTCTCACCCCAGGAGACTTTCCTTATATTTTCTCATCCTTCTCCCACCGGAAGGGGGAGTGAGCGAGCAGCTGTGTTGTCTTTTGTTGCCAGCTGGGCCTAAACAACCACGTAGACTCCTCTGGGAAATATCTGATGGCAATCATTTGTGGAAAAGTCTTTGCCTTGGTTTTTTGCCACTCTCAAGGAAAAATTGTGGAATGCTGGAATATACGTGTGAAAACAATGGTAATGTAGAAAAATAAAAACCTCGTGGTTTTTTTAAACTGAATTGCTATCTCAGTTATACCTAGAGATTCAGAAATGTGAGGCTCTTCTAATCTGTGCTGTTGAAGCAGTCTGCACTTTCTTGGGTCTTACCACACTTCCCTGAAGAAATAAGCTAAGAATAGTAGGAGTAGTGCATAACATTTACATAGAAAATATTATGTGTGCTTACAAAGACAGTGTTTTACTCTATGTACATAAGTTTTACAATAAAAAATGAATAGGCACTGAATCACAAAGTTCAACTAGAATGCACTGTACAGGGTCATCATCTTTTTATAAATAGTCTAAATTACTTTATTATTGCCACAGACATTAACTGCTCA